>NW_005178637.1:0-16529 GCF_000350225.1 Chondrus crispus | reverse complement strand
CCCCCGCGACACACCATGGCATACTCCAGATCCCGACGACACGCAAGCACATGCTTAAGCTACCTACCATCGTAAACCCGCACATCAAGAAAAACCTCTTATCCGTCCACGATATTGCCAAGCAATGGGGAGCAGTGATATTCTACCCCAACACAGCATGTGTCCTCGACACGCGAAAGAGACCGCCACAAGTAGTAGCGACAGCCCAATTCAGCCGCGGACTGTACACCCTCAACGTGGCAAAACCAACACCACACGCAACAACAGCAAGAGCGCTGCCGCGGCCACACACAAAAAATCGCAAGACAGCCCACACAGGCACAATCACAAAAGTGAGAGGATCACAAGCCCCCAAATCGCTGCCCAGATTGCGAACTCCGAAAGCACATAAAAAAATTGCCCCCATGCACCAACAGCACAACCCTGCCCACAGCCCCCCTGACACTGTCAATACGCGCACACAACATGAACACCACCATTGGCACATGGTATTCAATCATGTTCGCCCATCAACCATACAACAAATGGCAAAGAGAAAAATGATTCCCAACCTCCCAGCATCACTTGCAAACCCGCCCCCGAGAATCACATGTACAAGCTGCGCAGCAGCAAAACTCCAGCCAGCCAAACACCAGCGCAGACGACACAACTATGACACCGGCGAGGCACTCAGCAGTGATATATGCGGTCCCTTCCCCACCCCGTCAAGGCAAGGGAACAGATACTTTATGACGGTGATTGACACAAACTCACGATACCTAATAATCACCTTCTTAAAAACCAGGGAAGAAACTGCAGACCAACTGAACAACGTACTGCAACACATCAACAAAGGCAAAACCCACAAACCAAGGAGAGTCCACACAGATAATGCAAAAGAGTATCTATCAAGCGCGACGCAAACCGTATACCACAACAATGGGGTACAACACACAACCACTGTGCCGTACTCACCCCCGGAAAACGGTATTGCCGAAAGAATCAACAGAACCATACTCAACGCAGCACGAGCGGCATTACACCACAGTACACTCTCCACAGACCACTGGGAAGATGCAATCAAGGATGCAGCATTCAAGTACAATAACACGCTTCACCTCAGCACAGGACAAATCCCCACCACAGTATGGCACGGATACAAGCCACAAGTACCACAATACCTAATATTTGGGCAACTGGGACACATTCCCAACATCATGGGAAAGACAAAAATGCACAAGCTGCAACACCGAGCCATCCCTGTCCGGTACCTCTACGCAACCGACCAAAAACAAATCGTGGTCATGAGCACGGCAGACAACAAAACACGACGTGTGAGGACAGTGGACTTCAATGTCTACCATCGAGACCGTGACCCCAACAACAAAGTCCATGTGGTATTCAAGGCATTCACGCCCAAGCCAACCCCCGCCCAAATAACCAACACAACCTCTGCCCCAATGCACCATGGCCGAGCCAAAAATTACCCTGATGCAGCACAGTGGGCGCGAGCGCACAACAAAGAGCTCGATAACCTAGACCAAAACAAGGTTATCACGTGGCTCCCCCCACACAAAATCCCCAAAACAACCAAACCCATACCACTAACAATGGGGTACCGCTACAAAAGGGACCAGAAGGGCGAGATCATAGAGCGAAAAGCAAGGTGCTCAGCAAGAGGAGACAAGATGATCCCCAACGTCCACTTCAACCCCGACAAAACCACGACATATATGGCGGACAAAACCACAGTCAGACTCCTATTTGCCATTGCCGCAGCATTTGACATGAATATCGCGCACATCGACATAAAATCAGCGTACCTGCATGAAAAGTTTGACCACTCCGGCAGCGTGCAAGTGTATGTACGACAGCACCCAAGGTTTGATGGAACATACACACACGCACACACAGTGGGCAGGCTGAACAAGAATATATACGGCACACCGGGAGCAGGACACACCTACCTCACTGCTGTATTCAAGCTACTTAAAAAGCACAGATTCAACCAATCAGAGGCGGACATGTGCCTCTTTCACAGAAGAGAAAATGGCCACACCATAATTCTCTCTATCAGCATGGATGACTTCACCATCATAAGTACGTCCAAAAAATTACAGACCCAGTTTGCAGCCATATTGGCCACTGCATACAACATCAAGCAACTGGGCGAACCAAGCCAACTACTAGGATGGACAGTCAAAAGACTCAAGAACGGCTCAATACATGCTTCACAACCAGCGGCGATACAGTACGTCGTCAAAAAGGCGGAAATGGGAGAATGCAATAGCAAACCAACGCCATACAACGACAACACAAAACTACATGGCCCTGTCCCCGCAGACGAACCAATGCCACAGGTCACCAAAACGTATCAACAGCTGCTAGGTGACATCAGATATATCGCAGACTCAACGCGACCAGACATATACTTTGTCGCAAACCGATTATCAGTGGCAGCAAAAAACCCCACGACAAGACATTAGAATGCCCTCAAGCGTCTGATCAGATATATGAAACACACACAGACGCATGGACTCATATTCGCAGCAGGAAAACACAAAATGGACCCGCACTGCATCCCCAACCTCCTCGAAACCTATAGTGACGCGGACTTCGCAACAGACGTCACAGACCGCAAATCCATATCAGGAATGATCCACATGTACAATGGGATACCCGTGTGCTGGGGCTCTATCAAGCAATCCATCACAGCATTATCAACATGCGAAGCAGAATATATTGCTGCAACATCGGCAGCACAGCAAACGACATGGATCAGACGTCTACTCAAAGACATCGGCATGCTGCCCCAAGACGCCACACCCTTCCACATAGACAACCAATCTGCAATACGAGTCGCAAAGAACAGTGGACCAACAAAACGCAGAAAGTTCATTGACCTCAGACACCACTACCTCACCCACCAAACCAGAGCAAAGGCGATAAGCATACACCACATTCAATCACAAGACATGCTCGCAGATATATTAACAAAGCCGCTAAAACCGAAACCATTCACACACTTAACAAAAAAGATACAAGTGTGCAACCCCCCACCCCCGCATCAAACAAAGGATCGCGCTACAGCGACGGGGGGAGTGTGATGATAACCATAACAGCGCAGTCGCAGTAGCGCTCACCAAGTGATGATAACCATACACGTAGTACACGCATCACAGCCACGCACAGACGACGGCGAGTGGCGACTAGCCTTAAGCGAGCAGGTGAGAGATAGGAAGATAAACTGAGTCATCGTCTCATCACCTTCAGCTTTGCACGCGCACAGTACCGGTACAGTAAATTTTACATGGCTGTGATTCCGCAATCTCAACCGCGCCAGGAGCTCGAGATCCGGAAGTGAAACGTGTCCACGTCGACAACACGCGCCCTGGATACATGCACTTACGACATACTGTATATATTTTTTGCCGACATTTTGCCCCTTTGCATTGTTTGCCACGAATTCCCATTCTCTGTAATCTCCCACCATCCCTGCCGTCCCTGCCATCTCCATTTTTTCCGCGATCCGTCCGGCGATCCGACTTCTGGGGTAGCTCCGCCCTCTCCGCCCTCTTTCCTCGGGATCAACATGGTGAGGTAGGGCGGAGAGGAGAAGTGGTGCGGAAAGCAGAGAGCAGAGGTAGCGGGGAGGGCAGAGGCGGTGTGTAGACACGAGATCGCGAGGAGGGGAGGGCAGAAGTGGGAGGGGGAGGGCAGACGCGGTGCGTAGACACGAGGTCGCGAGAAGGGGAGGGCAGACAGAAGCGGAGGGGAGGGCAGAGAAGAAGTGGGGGGAGGGCAGAGGCTGGGCGTAGACACGAGGTAGGGCGGAGGGAAGAAGTGGCGCGGAGGGCGATGGCAGAGGCGTGTAGACATGACGTGGCGCGGCGAAAAGAGGTGGCACAGAGGGAGCAGAAGTCAGAGGGATGATGGGTTGGAGGAACGGAAGCGGGAAGACGTTTCAAGGGCGAAAGGCTTAGTTGTTGAGGATTTGTTGCGGAATGTGTAAAAGGAATATGTTTACCGAGAGGAGAAATAAAAAGGTTTCTAGCTAAGACCCGTGCGCGTTTGAACTCGTTCGAAAGGGAGATGAGCATAGACGAGACGAGGTTGGTGAGGAGAGGAAGAACAATAGAAATACAATAGAAATACAATAAAAAGGCAATAGAAAGAAAGCAGAAAGAGAACAGAAAGAAAGCAGAAAGAAGTAGGAAGAAAGTAGGAAGAAAGTAGGAAGAAAGTAGGAAGAAAGTAAAAAAAAGGAGGAAGAAAGTAAAAAAAAGGAAGTAACTAAGTAACTAGGAAGTAACTAAGTAACTAGGAAGTAACTAGGTAAGCTACGAATTGCTTCGGGCCACCTTGGTTAGGTGCCGGTGGGAATCGAACCCAGGGCCTCGCAGGCGCAGAGTGGCAACTTCACCACCAGCAACTGGGGTGGTGGGAGTTTAGCAGGTGAACACGAGGATAGAGGCGCCCAAGGAACCACGGAGGATAGGGTGGTGGGTGAATCTGGAGAAAGGTTATAGCCGTACCGGCAATGCGCAAGAGGGAGAAGCGTTTCTGGTGGAGACGCCGCAGGATAGAGACCTGTATCCTACAGCAGGCCGCGAGTACAGTACAAGAGTGCACCTGAGAGAGACAGCGATGTCCATTTCATCAAAGCTAACGTCCACGTGTGCCACGTGGATGATCGGATCATAAAAGCTCTGGGTGCTGGGCGGCTTTGCGGCCAACGATCGAATGCATGAGGCGGGGCGTTGAGGGCCGTTCCTAACGACGAGCACGGTGTGCTAGCACGCAAGCACCCTGAAACTTGGCATGAATGTATTGGTTGAAAAAATTATTGGAAATGCTTTTACTCCCGTTCAACCAATCCATTCATGCCAAATGTCAGGGTGCTTGCGTGCTAGCACGGTGTGAATGTTTGAAGTAACGTCCGAATGCATGAGATGGCCTTGAAAGTTTCTTAGTCGTCTGTCTGCAGTAAGGACAACGAAAACCCTTCGCAACGGAACAACCGTACGACAGTCACATGTCAGGTCCGCTCCCACTCCCAGAGTTGTTTACTGTGAGATGAGGGGAAGCTGGTTGATAGATCATGCACACAAAGACATGGACTGGCAACGTCCATAAAACAAGACTCTCAAGCTTTCGTGACATCAAAATGAACTCCCTCCCTCTCTCCCAACTACTATGACGCACCATTACAACACGTCACGAATGCCTGGGGTGGCAAGCGTCTATGGCTTCTCGTGTGGTCGTTTAGACCACTACCTTCATGCAAACAACCAGATTAGCTACCGCTGCAACTACCACTGCATGATCGTGCCATATCAGTGAGTCTACTGTAGTCTCCAATTGAGCCAGGACAGCCTCAGACCCGTCCTCTCGCCTCGCACAACTCTTCCCTTGCGTAGAGTTATTTGCGATGCTTGTCCTGTATAGGAGACAGTGCCCATGTCTGCGGTCCGCAGAATTTGGACCGTGATGTCTTGCCAGTCCTCTGTCCACTCGCTACCAAGTTTGATCCCTCTGTCCACGTTCCACACCCTCACATTCTCGTCCCAGGATGCAAAGATCACATGTCTTCCGTCCGCACTGATGCCAACACTGTGCCCCCTGTCCGTGTGTCCAGTCAACGAGCCCCCTCCTTGTGCTCTGCCTGGTACGAATGCGGCAACCGCAGTGCAGTGTGCGTACGTCTCGTTGTCAGAAGATGGACTAGCGTTTCATAAAGCCGGGTGATGCATCCAAAACAACAACTCAGTTCTTGTTTTGCATGCATCACCCAGCTATGAAGACTTTCATGGCTCCTCTACTGTCGTTCTGACGATGATGCTCCCGCCAAAACTTTCGCACCTTCTTTTGTACTCATTATAAAGCGCATACAGCTGATGCCACGTGCAGAGCGGCTCGCCCCAGACTAGTAGTCTACGACGGTGTAGTTTGAGACTACACCGTCGTACACGTCAACTCAGCCCAAAAAATGCGGTCACCATTTCCTTCCTCGGTCACGGCAGCAAGGAACGAACACTGTCCTCTAGCCAGTGAAGGGCGTCTTCCCGGGGAGCACCGTCTTCCGCTTCCCTAACCATATCCAAGTATCTATATGCTCGCACGAGCGGCCTAAGATTGAAGAACACTTTCCTAATCAACCTAAGCAATCCGTCAATGTCTGCTATGTCCATTTCCTGTGCATAGAGCTCTAGGGTATCCCGGTTGCACCAGTCAACATCAAACAAAGGATGGCCTGCGAAAGAGCTGTCAAAGTCGAAAAATCGGACCCCTGGACCCTCATCGGCGCCCTTCCTGGTTAGGTTCCCGTCGGTCGTGTCATTGTGTATCAAACAGGTAGGCATTTCCAAATCAATAAGTTCCGTCAGATCATCTTGCAGCTTCCCCTTGATGCTCGACAGTTTCTGCCTTGCTTCCGTTTCTAGCACGGACAAAAGCTCCTTACACTGAAAAAGTGAGTTCAAGTTCTCACGCATCCACAGCGGTGAATAACATGGTAGTCCGGCCTCCAACAAATCAGGCAACACCTTTGCGCTTGCGCGGTGCAGACACGCCAGATCTCTTACGCCCTGCTTACACGCCTCATCTTTCAATCCACAGAAGCCAGTCTCGTTGCCGTGGTCCACAAGGATCATTTGACGACGTTCTACGTCTGCGAACAACGGCTTGGCGACAAGATCAGGAACAACGTTAGACATTATTGACGTGACTCCAGCATCGTTCGACGTGGATGTACTGCATTTAAGGTAGTAATCACTCTCATCCGTCTTGATCCTTAGCACGGCTCCTCTGGATGACGCACGGATCTGAACCAATTCCCCCATCACATGCACATTGTGTCCATGCAATATTTCGCGCACCTTTCGAAGCATTTCTTGATACCATTCAACAGAGGCCCAAGGCACCCGTCTAGGCGGCGAAACGTTGGCTATGGTCTGTTCCAGTTCTCGCCGAATCGCTTGCTCCGCTCCTTTCTCCGAGTGCGACACATGGACGACACCCGCTCTGTGATCATTGGTGATGGCCACCCAACTGCATCCAGAAGGCACTTCTTGAGATTTCTCATGGCACTGAGCAACAAGAATAGCGCGGTCCATAGTAGCTGAAAGGTTAGGCCTTTCAACGGACAACTCCTCAGAGTAACAATGTCGAAGAACAAGAAACGGAAATTCGATACCAATGACTGTCTTGGCAGCTCTGCACACATCCTGTGTCGAGCTGCGACATACGTCGTCAGAAAGAAATCCCGGAAGCCTCCACTGATCAGGACCACTTGCTACAAGCAAAACGTATTGATGGCTCACATCAAACGTAAGAAGTTGCACCTCATTGACCAAATCCCTTTCACAACGTGCTCTAGACGACTCGTAGATAGGCTGTTCGCTGCGGAGTGACATCTCTTCCGATCGTAGAAGAAATCTTGCGTGCTCGTTTTGTCGAGCTTGAGATATTTTCCGTTGAAGACTTGAAGGTCAAGCGTGTACCAGATCGCAATAGACCTCACCGTCCGAAGTGGGACAAGTCAAGCATGGAGTAAATGAGAGCCTCGTGGTACACGCGGTTACGTAAATTTTGAATATCTTTTTACAGCGAAAAAACAGGCCAAATTTTGCTGGACCGCGTCTGCATTTCGTAAATTCTGAACCATGCGACAGCACTGTACAGTACCAAGGGTACTGTTGTGCCCGGTCCCTTGGGCACCGTCAAATCAAGTTTTTATTGCTGGCCAGAGGCTGTTGGCGGGAATACTCCCGGTGCAAGCCTCCGCTCGTCGAGAATCCACTCGACTTCTCAGGAATCCACCTGATCTCGGCCTCTCCAATTCACTTGATGCCCCTCCCTTTTTCTCGTCCCCCCTGCCGCCGCGGGTCCCTTATATGCTATCTACTCTGCGCCCTCTCGCCACCTCAAGCGCTCGGAACGCTGTCTCCCTCGCTCCGTCTCCCATCCCCCTGGCCCCACACATGACCCCCCCTGCGCCCCTTTTCCCCTTCGCACAGTCCCCGCCCTTTCTCTTCGCGTCCTCCCCCGCGGCTCCGCTCCCTACTTCCAGGCGCAATTCCCCCGTTGGCCGGTGCTCGTCCGTGACCACACTTCTTTCCTTTCGCAGGCATTGCCGCCCTTTCAGAGAGCGTCCGACACGTGTACTGAAGCGCAACAGTACTGTAAATACTATCACAATGAAAGCGGCAACTGTACAATACGGCAGTGCACAATGGACACGTCCGTTGCAGAGGATACACTAGCGTTTTTAGTAATGCTTGATGACATACGAAGTAGATGATGGACGCAAAATCGAAGAACACTGAACACAAATTTAATACTAATGATTGTCTCCGCACCGCTGCACACACTAGATGCCGCACCCGCACTGTCACTAAGTTCATCAAAAGGAAATCTTGGAAGCCTTCATTCATCAGGACTACTTGCCACAGGCAAAGCGAATTGACGAATCACATCAGCGGCAGGACGTTGCACCTCATTGACTAAATCCCTTTCACAGCGTACTCTGGACGACTCGTGGGTAGGCTGTTCGCTTTGGAGTGACATCTCTTTCAATCCTGGAAGCAGTCCTGATATAGCCGTCCGTCGGTACTGTGATATTTGGTCATATGTTTCTCCTTTTCCTTTGTTGTAGTGCGCGTGGTGTTTTTTTTCACTTTCACAGTGCGACCGCAGGCTCTGCAAATCACGTCCACCATGTTTGTGATGTAGGCTGAAGAGAAATACTGGCGGAGGAGTCGGAACGGGCAGAACGGACTGGAATATCAGGACAGAACCTCCTTCCACAGAATAGTGCGGTACTTCTCAACTTGCTTTTTGTCTGGGCGGAGGGGCGGGGGGGGGAGAAGGGGACAGGGCCAAATGGAAGAATATCTTCACATTAAATACACTACGTACAGTACTGGGTGCGGGACCAATAGAGCAAGCACATGGTCAGAGTTGATCTACTTTTGTATCATGCAATATAGTACTTGTCTAATGGAAACGGATTCAGTAGATATTTTCTTTTGATTTCCTTGAGCCTTTTTACCCTAGCTTGATTTCAGATTGTTTTTCATTGTTATGTGGCCGTTATGTGGCCGTTATGTGGCCGTGTTGCTTCAAGATACCAAGGGGGCAACAATGATGTTTTGAGCACATGCGAGTTGGAGCTCCCACGGGTACAGATCGTTCCGCCAGTCGTTGTTGAGTTCGAGGTCCACGGTGGCCGAGATCGTGTTTGAAAGACGCTCCGTACTCGTGGCGACGGTGTCTGAGGAAAGCGAGGCGAGAAATTTGAGGAAGGCGGGGGGGGGCAAAGGTTAGGGTAGTTTGAGGGCGGGGGTATGGAGGGTAAGAGGGATGCTGTGGCTGCGGAAGAGGGCGGATGGGAGGGCGAGGACGGGGATAGGGGCTTGGCGTCGGCGGGAGCTGTAATCATTCGCCTGGAAGATTCTACTCAAGGAAATGGTACACGTTTCTGTACATATCGATATGGATATCGATGACCCTTCGGACCATAATTTGTGCGTGAGCATTAATTAGATGTTACACAGTTGTGCACAGTCGTACACCGCTTACGACTGTACAGAGGCCACAGAAGGTGTTACTGTCTTTTGCTGATAGCATCCAACCTTTGTACGGGATAGCACTTGGAAGAGTTAATTGCAGTGCCCGTCATGACCTAAGGGAAAATTGGAACTATGTAATTCTTCGTCTTCATGCCTAATTGCTCATGTTAAGCGCTGCACGACCTTTCAGGCGTGTACTCGTAGCGCGGATACCTCGTAATGGAGGTCTATAAATCCCGGAGCGCTGTGTAACCTCCAGGGGAATAAAGGCATCGAACAACGGGAGCGTCTATCCGTCTGTGCGAGGTACCTTCTCTTTCTGTTTTTCCCCACAAGTTGCTACAGACCAAGCATGGCTCTTCCGTTTACGAGACGCGAGCCGCGCGGGAGGGGGAATCGGGGTGGAGTTTAGGAGTTTAACGCGAGGATAGAGGCGCAAGGTGGATGAACATTGCTGCATTCGCACTTGAAATGCCGAACTTACACCGCAGTGGCAGCGGCTTGGCGGTGACGATGCAGCAATGCGGCAACGCGGCCACGCGGCAACGCGCAGAAGCAATAAAAGGGGGGGTTCCCCTATTTTTGGAACAGACCCCAAACAATTGAATATGCAAAAAATAAAAAAAAAGTACCCATTACTGGGGCCAGCGGAGAATTCTTAACTGGCAAGCAGCGACTGTCAGAGTAATTGACTAGCCGAGTAGTCACTTTAATTAGCTTATCATTATCAATTTAGGTTAAACTATGTAGGCTACATTTAGCTATGAACAATAGAGTCCCTTAAGGACGTGCCACCTACAATTCTACCTGTGCAGGGTGTAACCGTTCAGAGACATTATATGGGTGGCGCAACCTCCCTTTTATGGTAGTGCGCCTACTGTTATTGTAGAGTCAAAAGGACTATAAAGCTAGGTCGAAGACGCTACTCGTCTTCGACCTCAGCACATTGAACCCATCTGAACAACAACCCGACAACTACTGTCCGCACCGTGCTCACCCGTCCCCTCGCGCAGTTTCAAGGCAATAGCCTGCTGCCTCCCTCACCGCCCCCTTTTTGTCATACCAACAACCCCGCCGGACCGCCCCACCCGGTCGGTCTCCCGACACTGATCAGTTTAAGGGACCACCGCCCCATTTGGTCCTGCCCCGCTCCGCTGATAAGACCTTCCTTATTTCAACTTCGTTTGAAGCCGTTTGCGCATCTTTAATAAGTCCGCCTTATCGACTCCGCTGAATTGGAAATCAAGATTTTTTTCAAGTATCTACTTTGTCCCTAACGTTTACTGTACATACTACTGTATAGTTTTACAGTAAACGTTATACATTTGGGCTACAGTACTACGTACTGTACGCCTGGCGCAACAGCGCAGTAGTTTATGGCACGTGTGAAGCGCTCTACCAATTACCCCGACCTAATTCGCGAACGCCGCATCGCTGCTGCCGCCGCTCGCTTTAAGGCAACCGTAACCGCGCCGCCGTTTCGCTCACCGCCATCTACCCTCTCTGCCGCCGCATTACCGCCGCCGAATCGCTCGCCGCCAAGTACACCCCTCGCCGCACAAATACAACACGTGGCCACTACTCCTCCCCGCCCCTCAGTCACCCCGCCGATCTCCCACAGCGGAACCACCGCATCACATTCTACATTGTTCAAGGCGCCCCGTTTGGTGGACATCGAAGCTACCGAAGCCTCGAACGAGGACACCTCCGCGCCCGTAGACCCTGTATTCGACCTCGACACCGGTCGTGCGCTACATATATATCGCGTCGCAACGCAGCGCGCTAATCGATGAGCTAATCCTCTGCGCCGTCGGCCCCTCGTCTACCGCTGCGAACCGTGCGCACGAAGCTTTCCTAGCTACCGCTAGCGCCGCTCTCACGAGGCAGGTCTGCCTCACCGACGTGCAGTAGCTGTCGCAGAACACCCTACCCGCAAACTCACCTGCCACTTGTGCGACCGCCGATTTGCGAACGGGCACGACGCTGACGCTCATTACGGTGGCACTATTCACCATCGTGCCATACGTAAATTGCGCACTACTTGCAAATAATTAGAGTTTAAATTTTTTTGACTCACGTGAAATTGTCTTAACTTCTTTACTTCAAAGTTTTTGAAAAGGACACTTGTTACTAGAGCAAATTTTTTGGCGCACCACGGACCCACGTGTGCCTACCTGCCACGCACACACGTGCTGTCAGTGTGCACGCAACCACGTGTAACTGCGCGCACACGCAACCACGTGTTACTGCGCGCATACGCAACCACGTGTTACTGCGCACATACGCAACCACGTGTCACTGCGCACACACGCAACCACGTGTTACCCCACGTGTTCATACCGACTACGCATACACGGGTACTACTATTGTACACGCGCACACGGTTCGCGTACACACGTGTTAGTACTGTTATACGAGTAATCGTCCCGCCCCAGTGAACGTACACACGTCTGAAATACTACTACGAGTACAAAACACCACACGTTTACACGTAGTACACTCGCCACGTTACTATAGGAACGCTTTTCGAGGTCAACATTCGCGTTTAGCCCGGATCCATTTTAGTTATTATTTTGCAATAATTTTTAATATGGCTAGTCTAAATTGTATCCGAGACGCTTTGTCAAACTATGACCCCCGATCCATGATCCAATGTGATATCAAGGCTACGATAGCTCTCCATGTTATGGCGGATCCACAACCTGCCTCAGATGTTTGTGTACACAAACATCTACTAACGTTAGTAACCTTCGTGCTGATCTTTTCCCAGAAGCTCTATACGCAAGGGAGATGTTACGAGGCCCCACCGTGTTATATCGACTTATCCGGGACTACCTAGTGGTTAAGGGATTGTCGTACACCGCGCACCCCTCCACTAACCGCATTTCTCACGGTCTAGTTAACATGATCTATGAGGACAATGCAGACCGTATGCTTGCCAACCAAAGTCTCGTCAGATCTTCCATCGGCTCTACACATGGAAGCCAGCAATCTTTCCCCCAGTCCCATGACCCGCCCAACTCCAAGATTGCGCACAACATATCGTCCCGATTCAAGAAGGACAACCGATATACCGGGAAAATTGGGGAAGACATTCAGGATGCAATCAGCAAGTATCGTGATTATGCTGAAGATTTTCACCTCAGTGATGAGCAAATGCTTCGATTCTTTCACAACATCTTTGATGGAAAAGCTAAGCGATTCTACCGCTCCCACGTCATCAGAAACGCGCAAGACTTTAACGCAGCCGCTTCACGCATGGTTAACGAGTTTAATAGTCTTACGCGACAGAATAGGGTTCGTAAACTCCTCCAAAACCTCCCACTTTCGCGAATTATGGACACAAAACGAATCTTTGTGTCAGAAGCTTTGGAAGAACTTCGTGAAACCATCACAAAGTATACTCCACAAGGTCGTCCCACGCACCAAACGGCACAAGATAAAACGGAGTATCTTCACGACGCCGTAATTGGACTCGAGTGGGCCAAGAGCGTCTTAACACAAAGCTTGGCTGCCATACCCCCTTGGACGTTTCAGCAGCTCTATACTGCTCTTGATGCCGCTTGGCTGCAGGAACAGAAGCAGAAAGAAGGACGCCGTCGTGATCACAATGAAGTACACCGTACCCATCCTTTGCCTCCCATCCCTGGTATTCATTTCCAACGTCAGAACACGTATGGCATCCCCCGCCGCCCCGGTTCCGCTTCTTCAAACCCAAGGACGACATTTCCTCGCCAACGTTTCTCCCACAACCCCGCCCCGACCCAGAATGGTGCATATCGCTTCGGAAATATTCGTGCTTGCCACAACTGTGGAAGTAAATTTCACCTCATTCGGGACTGTCCCAAGCCCTTAGCTCTCAGGAAGAATGTCAGCCACATGTTACAGACCAGACCAACGAAACGCATCCCCTACGAGCTATGCGAGCAAGCCGAACACGCCCTAGGTACGAATGAGATCGATTTCGCAGCTTTCGCAGACGAACCACAACATGACCCCGGTGACGTGATTCTCAATGATTACACCCTCAACAATGATGACGATGCCGCAGATCAGGCTGTGACACATCATCAAGTAGTACACACGCCACTGAAAGAAGAAGACATACTGTGGGATACTGTAGACAATCTTGATCCAATGGATTTTTAAGTAGCAGCAGTCAACACCCACAAAGTAAAACAAATTCCTTTGCGACTGTCTGCGGAAAGAAGCGGTGTAAATTCAAAATCCACCACACCATCCGGGACCATAGTCCTGCACGAGCTAGGACGACCAGCCACCCACCCAAGTGGGATGGAGCTTGTCTTGATACTGGTGCCCAGCGAACTGTCGTTGGCCTCGCTCAATCCAAAGCCTACTGTCGATTCACTGGCACCAAATTCAAGCCCAAGCCGAGCCCGATACACTTCAGATTCGGTAATGACTCCCAAGCTTCACTTGGAACCATGAACATATCCATTCCCATTGCTGATGGTTACTTAATTCGCGAACAGGTTGACATTGTCAAGGCCAATGTCCCCTTTCTTATTGGACTTGACCTCTTGGACAAGTACCATATGTTCATTGATAGCGTCAACAACATGCTCCGATCGCCTAAGCTTGGTCTTGACATACCCCTTTGGCGCAAGCTGGGTCCCCCTTTCTTGGGGCGTCCGCGGATCAGTGACGCCCCCCGGATTATTCGAGTCCGTACGACACGAACCCTTCTCCGGCGACCTTGGGCTCGCAGGAGTCAGGGGGTCGACCGAATATTTTCGGTCGTTGCCCCCGTCGCCATTGTTACGCCTCACTGGGACGTCGGCGTCTTGTCCTCCTAACGTCGGGCCTTCGGAGGCCTCGACGTGCGCTCCCTCCTGTATCGGCATTACAGGAGCTCCCGTGCTCGCCTCCGGTAGCGGGGGATGTATTATCGGACAATACCTCCCGTGTCCTTGGCGAGCACGCCACAGGAAGGTCAAATTTATGATAAATTTAATAAAAGCAATAATGTGGTTATTTTTGGGGCCAAAAAATGCTGGATTTTTGCCAGCAATGAACGGTGGTCCGTGCTTCATTGGTTCGCGAGCAGCAATCTTTTGCCAAATTTTAAACCGTTCTCATTCAGCACGGGGATGAGGGGCGTGTCTGGTTCCGGGCAGTGACTGAACCAGAATGTTTTGCTGGAGTGCCAGAGTTGTAACGGAAATGTTTTTTTGATACGTCGATGTAGCAAAGTGATGTGCTATTTCGCTGCCTAAAAACGCAGCGCTTGGCCGTGATATCTTTAACCTTCACGTGATCAAACCAGAATACGCTCATGCTTTCCTGCGCTAGTACCAGACGCGTGCTTGGACCCTTTCACGTTTTCCCAATCCATCGAATCCTCTCTTTCCCTCCGTTTCCCTTTCCTTCCCGACTTTGCTCATCCTGTGTTCCTACTGAGGCGCCATGACCCCGCGAAGAAGGTCTGGGAAGAAACCCGCTGCGTCAGGCAATCAGCGAGGCCGCTCATCTCGAAAGTCTAACAGCCGAGCGCCTGGAGCCCAGGTTCCCGCGGAACGCCGGTCATCCCCTCGTGTTGCGGCCAAAGCTACTCCCGCGGCAGCTAGACAGGAAACCCGTCGGGTTTCAAGTAATACGGTCAGGACGCCCCGAGGCAGTCCGCCATCTGACACATGCTCGCTTCCCGTTCGAAGTCAGGGAAGCGGCCCGTCCGATGCAGCACAATCGCGTTCGGGCAAGCGCAAGCGCGGCATCGGCTCGTCTCTGAGTGAAGACTTTTCCCTTTTGTTCGGGGATGGAGATCAAGGCGAGGAAGATGAACACCCAGAACGCAAACGGGCGAAGCGTCGGTTGTTCGAGCTCCATGGACGCGAGCCAGAGGAGGACGTCGACGACATTGTGCAGGCTAGTGCAGCAGAGATGTACGAAGTCGCCCAAACTCCAGTTGTGAAAGACGTCATCGTTCCCACGCGTCGTGAGTCCGTGGCAGGTTCCTTGCCGAGTCAGCCACGGGGCTCCAATTTCTCTCGAGAATTTGAGGAAGACTCTAACCACGGAGTACTTCGAGTCATGCGGGAACTGCATGCTCGTTTGGAAAAGCAGCTTGCCATTGAAAAGAAAGAAATTCTTGGTGCAATCAAGGCTGTATCTTCTCGTGTCTCCACTTTAGAGAGGACGTTATCACGCTGCCAGAACGCCGTCAACATTGTTCTTCTGAATTCCGCACTGCCGAAGACGGGAAAAGCAGTAGAGAAGGCCTCTTTGATCGACCTCCTCAGGCCTATGGAGGACATATTTGGAGGGAAATTCATGTGCGTTATCTTTACAAGAGCGCTGATAAATTGCACCATGAGAGTTCTTCCTCAGAGAAAAGAAGCGAAGGAATCTTCGGAAGGTGGGAGTCGTGACTCACAATCTGAGAAGCTTCGCTTGGACGTCAATAGTTCCGAAGTGTTGGGGTTCGGGCTTTTACTTGTCGAGGTCCTTTTGTGGAAAAGGGACCCAAGCGAGGAGAAAACCGAGGAGCTGCTGGGTACGAAGCAAGCCCGTCAGTATCTGGTCCTGCGAAAGGCTTGGGGAAAGAGCTTGATTGCAAATGCAATGAACAACCCGAGTATTGGGACGAAGTCACTCGAAATGGTACATCCGAACATCCGCGGGAAGCTGAAGACCGCTGAGAAACCTTTTTGGCTGAGGCCGGGCTATATAAGAATGATCACAGTCGAGTCTTTCTTCAACGAAGAATTTGCTTCGACGGCCATCAAGAAGGCCCGGCGTGTGGCTCGGCGTCGAAGCGATAAGATGGTGGAAGATGAGCCAATTGGATTCATCAAGGACGAAGACATTAGGGTTGAGATCGTTCGCCGCGTTTTCAAGATGGGTAAGCAGTTCCTGAACAAGTTCAGGGAGCTTGGGCGGAAATCCTTCTTTCAAAACTTCTCATATGTTTTCCAAAGTGAAGTGGGAGTCTCATTCCAGTATGAGAATCCACCCCGC
>NW_005178636.1:0-16548 GCF_000350225.1 Chondrus crispus | reverse complement strand
TTTGGTCCGTCACGGCCAGGATTGCTTCTTCAGCAAATCCCCCGGCCGTCGGGATGTCGGATGCCGACTCAACCGACAGCACGGGCCTCGTCCTTGCGGTGCGGTCAAATCTTCTAGCCGCTCCGGACGGCTCTCGGTGCGCCATGGCGGACATCCCCTGTCGACGGGAGGCCCGATTGGTTTCCCCGATCGCTTGCGCGTATCGAGCCACGGATTGG
This sequence comes from Chondrus crispus, assembly GCF_000350225.1. Lineage (NCBI taxonomy): Eukaryota > Rhodophyta > Florideophyceae > Gigartinales > Gigartinaceae > Chondrus > Chondrus crispus. Next base: position 16,330 of record NW_005178636.1, on the reverse strand, counting down.
TAATCCACATCCGGGTGCGTGGCGAGGTAATTACGGACCTGCGCGCACGTGGCGGGAAGTAACCCCTCGACGAATAGGGACTTCAACCGCCGGTCGGAGAACACCGTACCGCATCGGAGGGCCTTGTCCCAGAGGTGGTTACTGTAGACCTCCTCTGTCATGTTTGAACTCTGACGGAAGGAGGTCACGTCCCCAACCGCTTCGGAAATTACCTCGTCGGTAGCATAGGTGCGCAACAGAAAGTTGACCACCTGGGGGTATGTCCGGAGCAGCTCGCGCCGCTCCACGTCAACCGCCATGGTATTTCCATTGAGACGGGACTGGAGTAGGGCGTGAGCCTGACCGGTGAGGTAGAATTGGAAGCACCACACGGCGGCTCCCTCGGTGATCCCGTTGTGGTCGCACGCCATCTTGAGGCGTGCGAGGAATCCCAATACCGCAATCGGATCTTGACCGCTGAACGTGTGGGACCTCATCTGCACGTCCAGTTTTTTCCGGTAACGGTTAATGTGCCGCGCTACTGTGGAGTCGTAGCGCGAGCTACGCCGTTCCAGGCGGTAGGTCTTGTAGTTGACGGCCTTGGTAAACAGGTCATTGAGGGGCCTGATTACCGTGGGCCGTCGCTCGTCGCTCGTCGGGGCAGCCCGGCGGCGTCTGCTCGAGTGACGAGGCCCCTCGTCCGACTCGGTGTGGTAGTCTTCCGAGTCGGACGGGTCGTGCCGGTGCCGGTCTCGGCTTCTATCGCGGCGTGCCCTGTGGCTCCGCCTGCGAGAGTCTTCCGAACCGGATGGGTCATCATCGGAGGGGTATCCTCCCCCTCCGGCATCGCGGTATCGCCCGTGGCGTGCCTCGCGGTTATCGCGGTATCGCCAGCGGCGTTCCTCGCGGTCTTCATCCGTCCTGTGACGGGGGTCTTCTGCGTCGGAATACCGGGTGTATTCCGCTTCGGTCCTGTGCGTGCCGGGTGCACGTCTTCTGCTCAACCGGTACGGGTCCCGATTCTCTGTCTCGGGGAGCCCCAGGCGGTTGTCTGTCCCGCGGGGGTCGCCCGTACCGGCGAGTATGGGGAGGACATTTTCTGTGGTCCTCCCTGTAGCACCGTGAACGGTTGGGAGATAGATGGCTCTGCCCTCCGGGTGAGGGTCCATCCTATCAATCCCGGGTACGGCGCCGATCGGATCAGCGATATTAAAGCTTGAGCCCGGAACGGTTTCACGGCGCGGCGCCGGCGGCGGTACCGCGCCTCCCGTTTCGGTAAATGTCGTGGCCAGACGGATGGCCACGGCGGAGCTAATAGCTCCCTTTAGAGCCAATGCGGTCGGAGATTCGTCCTCCTCCGCGGCGAGCGCTGCCACCACCTCGTCGCGTACGAGGGGGGCGATCTTCTCGTCCAGCAGGGCACGGAGCGCGGTGTCCGCATGCTCCGCCACCAGTCTTGGTGCCGTTCGGTCGAGGCAAACCTGGACGACCTGAGGTAGTTCCTCAGCGAGGAAATCCTCCATCCAGGTTTGTAGTCGCGGGAGTAACGCGTCGTACAGTACTTGTACGCGGTTCCCCCCACCAGCCGGTAGCCCGGCGGTGGTGTCCGAAACGGAAGGGGTCTTCTGGCCCCTGGTAGACGGCGGGCGTAGCAGGGCTTCCGGATTGTCGATCCGGGGGCGCTGTGCGCCTCTGCCACTGCGGGTACTTGCTCGCCCGGAGGCGGTATCTTCTCCGGCGGAATCCGCACGGTTCATCGTCGATGATCACTGGCGATCGACGCGGTGATTTTCGACCTCTTTCAATCCGATCGGTAGTTGCTCGCGCTGGCGATCCAGTGCGGGCTCAACCTCTGTAGTTATCCCCTCCACAAGAGTACCAAAATGTGGTATAACTACCTTCGTCCCGACCACTCGGAACGAGGGGGGTTAGAGGTAAGGGAGCGCGCGACGCTGGGTAACCCACACGAGCGCGAACCGTACGGAAGGACTCGAAAAGAGGGAAGGCTCACGTGGCCGGTGACGCGCAGCCGGTCGGTGGTGTCAGATCCGGACGGCCGGTCACGGGTTAGAAGCCTGAGACTTAGAGGTAAAACCGGACGGAGTTAGCAAAAAGCCGTAAAGGGAAGGGAGGCGAGTCTGCCCCCGTTTACTGGAACGGGGCAGGTGCCCCTGGTCTTAACCCCTCAGTGGGACGCCAGGACACCTGTCCCGCTACAGTAGCTGTTACATACTGTATACCAGCTACTGTACTAAATTGGCTAATTTGTGCCATTAACCACTAATTGCTAATTACTTACCGGATGGTCGCACACGTGTGCCCGTGGCCACGGCCGGCGCCAACGGTTGTGTCACGTGTACGCCGTGGAGGTACTACTGTGCTCGCAGCGGGCGCGTGCACGATTACTACAGTAGTAACCGCCCGTCTCGGGGGTTCTCATCTCCCACCGGGGGTCGCGGTGTGGAGTTGTACCACAGTCCTAGCCCCCTTCTTTGGCTCCGGGCTAACCTTGCATCGCGCAGGGGGGTTTGAGCAGAAAAACACACACGATGGCAAGTTCGCTCTGCCCGGGGGTGCTCCCCCAGGGAACGCTGCCTTTACTTAAAGACAATATCACATAGAACGCCCGAACGGGCGCTTAGAAGCGCCACTGTCGGCGTTCGACATGTTGCAATTCGATTAAGGCAGAATCGAGCGTGGCCAGGCGAACGGACACCGCCTGCCACGTGCACTTGAGTCAGCTCGACTCTGATACCCTTTCGGCCGGCGGCTACAGCTCGACAGTGTAGCACGGCCTGAGGTCCGACGGTACTTGTGGGTCACAGTCGCGCGCTGCGAGCCGGCTTATTGGGTATTCGCGGAGGAACAGGGGCGTAGCAAAAAGAGAGAGGCGGGGGGGGTGAGGGGGCAGGTGGGCAAGATTGGTGCGCACTGTTTACTATAGTGCGAGCTCACATGCACGCCCCTAACGCGACGTGTTAGCCTTTGGTCAAAATTTATTCATTTTAGCAAATTTGCGTTCCAACCGACGGCGGTTAGCGCCGCCGACTGGACACTCTCCGCTTACGAATATATCTTTCTTCCCCTCCTGACAAAGACGTGAGGGGGGAACGGGATTGTGAGGTAAAAGTGAATATTTTTTTGCACAGTGAGCGTAGAGATGCCCACACCCCATTGTAAAAGCCTGTTCCGCCACCCCTTCTGATCGTACAAGAGGGGACAGGCTGATTCGCGCAAGAGGGACGTGGCACGACAATCTGGATTCGAAGCTTTCTTCTTGCGTTTGAAAACAAAACCCTGAGCCATGGCTTTGTCTACGCGTGGACATATGGCAGCTCGTCACGCACGCCGTAAGAAGTCAGGAACTGTCGTTCGCCCTGCTGCTCAACTTGGCGAACAGTTGCGAGACGCAGCTCTCTGTGTGCTCGAAATATATCCTCTTTCGGACGGCACCGATGGTTGCCCATCCAACAGAACAGATTTTCGTATCAAGAAGAACATCACTACAGGGGACGATGTTGGGCTGAAAAAACTGCTTGACCCCCTAAATTATCGACTAGGCCCTGCTCACATTATATCACCGCCAGAAGAAGAGCTTGTTTTTCAAAGGGCACTCGTCGGCGCAAAGAGAAGCTTCGCAATCGATAAAAACGAGCTGGTCTCAGTTTTTGCACAAATTAGCCGTGACGGTCGCCAACCGTTTCGGCGAGGTGTTCCATCCCCGGACACAATTCGTAGTTTCAGAGCCCGTCACAGAGAGCTCGCGTACAGGGTCTCCGAAAATGTTTCTGCAGCACGTTTAGCTGCAGAAAATGTATGGCAAATCGGAATTCTTGGAACCGTACTCCAGACCGTGTGTTCAGAATTTCCAGAATTCAAAAATGACCCCAAATTACTATGGAACTTTGACGAAACGGCAGTGCTTGGAGAGTACGGCAAAAGTAAGACGTTATGCAGCATCGCAGAGCTGTAGCCGAGGAGCTCGTTATGCTGTTAGAGACACCGGAAAGCATCTAACAGCTGGTATTGCCATTTCCGCAGATGGTAATGTTGCCCCTCTATTCATAATCGCATCTGGAAAAATGTATGTCAAGCTGGAAGAAGCCATTACCAGAAGAATATTTTACTGACAAGGAAGGGAATTGTCATTGGCTTTGCCATGATGATTGGTGGTCTAAGGAAACAACGCTTTCTGTAACAAAAAAAGGCTCGATTGATGGAACAGTAATTGTCGATGTCATCAAAAACATTGACAGTCATGCAAGAAAAACCATACCCCATTCGAAGAAAATTTTCCTTTTGATCGATGGACATAGCTGACGTCAGAGTCAGAAATGGATAACTGAATGCAAAAGGCGAAATATCATAGCCGTTAAACTTCCAGCCAACACTACACATATCCTGCAACCATGCGACCAATCAGCAAATTAGGCGTTCCAAAGGGAGATCAGGAGGACAAGGGACCAGCTGTTGGCAGTAATTCACTTCCCCTATACGAATAATGCAATGAAAGTAAAGTTTGCAATTGCGGGACACAAAGCCGTGAACTCAGATGTGGCAAGAAAATCATTTCAAGAAGCAGGCATATGGCCTATGAATTTTCAATGCATGAAAAAATTCGATAATGCCCCTCCTGGATCATCTCCAACACACTTAATAGATGCACATGAATCTCGAGCAGACACTTTTGGGGTATCGGAGGCTTCAAATTATCCTCGTAGAAAAGCTGCGTCTGTTTCGACCCACCGAATCAAGACATTACTGAAAAGCGGCATGACGGCAACACATGCATTGGGTGAAATTGCTGTTTTAATAAAAACTTCTTACGTTGTAAACAATATACTGTCTTCACGCCATTTCCCCTTCAACGCGAAGCGAGCAGCAAACAAACCGAAGAAGGGTCAGTGTTGAGCCCAAGTCTGCACTGCTTCTCACGAATCGATCACCCACGTGCAATGAAACCATGAATGACTGCGGACTGGCTACAGATATGGAAGCACCTGCGAGAGTCCCAAAAAACCTCTTGGCTACCTTCACATCAATGATGGAGAATGAAAAAGAAAATACACATCCCAATGTTCTTCGAAGAGTGGTGTCGGGTAGATTAGAGATCGACGGGAGCTCAAGCGACGACATATCTGTGGCATATTTGCGTAGACAGAAAACTAGGCGGGCAGGAAGTGGCCAAAACGATGACGGTCCAGAGCAGACCCATGTGGCTGCACGTGGTCTACTTCATCTTTCGAGAATGCGTTGAGGAACACCAAGTATGGGCTTTGCTGGGTGTTCCGTAGTTCCCCCGCCGCTCATGAGCCATTTATCGCACATAAATTTTTGCCAGGAAAATCAGGGAAAATTTACAGACTTTTGACGATTCCTAAGAACACGGAAAGTGTTCCACAATACCCCAGTGAGAAGGGTACTGTACTGTTGCGGTAATCCAACCGCGAGGCACCGAGCGAGTCGTAAAGTCGGGAATCCACCCACTTCCTTTACTCTTTGCTAGTTCGCTGCCTCCCCTCTCTATCTCTGAGGGTAGGCGATTAAGTACTACTCCCCGGGAGGCCTCAGCTGTCTCTGGTCTTTCCTCCCCTGCCCCCTTTCCTTTCGACCCAGCAGCTCCCGACCACCCGGCGCTGTCCCCCGCCCCAACTCCTACCGTCCATTGCCGTCCTCCTTGCCGTTGGCGCTACGCGCGACACCAGCTGCACCCCTTTTTCCCTTCGGAAGACTGGATTACGCGCCCTTTCGGTTCCCTAGATGCGCGCACGTGCACTCCTGTTCCGGTTCGCGATCCGTTCGTCCACGTTTACACGTGGGGTTCAGTTCTTCCTCAACATCCGTCCCTTTTCCTTCGCACCTGTCTACATCCGCCGACGATCCGCGATACTCCGATCGAACAGTCGCACAATGACGGTAGGTATGTCTTCTTCCTTGGTCCATTTTGGGGACTTTCGGCCAGCGATGCGAAGCTTGAACAGCCTGTGCCTTTTCCCAGTGCGAGGTTCTACGATTTCCTTTGAATCTTTCATGCGTTCGAGTAGTCGTAGTCCATCTGGAAACACTCCATTCCTGGCATTGCAAGTCTGGACGGCGGCGGCGGAAATCTTTTGCATACGGTTCGGATGTACGCGAGCTATCTTTCCTCCCAACTCCGACTTCAGCATGAAGCTCACAGGGGAAAGCACTTCATCAACGCGATACGGGCCCAGCCAGGGTCGGACAATTTTGTTCCCTTCGTTGCTGGCCAGTTCCGGAGACCACACCAGCACCCGGTCTCCGGCGACAAATCCCAGATCCTTGACGTCCTTGTCGTATTCGTCGGCGGCCACTTCCCTCGCCCTCACTCCCCGTGACAGAAGCCGGTTGTGTAAATCTCTGAGGTGACTGCTGAGCTAATACGGCTCTCCACGAACGCGGCTGGATTCCTCAGCCCCCCACGACATAAATGCAGAAATGCCAAACATTGCTTCATATGGCGTCAAGCCAGTGGCCTCGTTCACGACAGTATTGTACCGGAAACATGCGAGGGAAACGTGTTCATCCCAGTCCTGGCTTCCAGTGCTCATGAAGCATGCAATGTCTCGCATCAAGGTCCTGTTCCACCTCTCGACACAGCCGTTCGCCTGTGGGTGCAGGGGTGAAGTCTTGATGCGACTCACTCCGAGTTGCTCCGCCATCGCCTTGACCACGGTTCCGATAAAATTCGGTTCACGATCCGACAAAAGTCTCTCCATTGGACCGAAGATGGACACCCATTCATCTAGTATCAGCTTGGCGACGGTGTCGGCACGCTCGTCTGGAATCGGGATGGCACGGGCAAAGCGCGTAAAGGTGTCAACGATCACCAAAATCTTGATATTTCCGGATGCAGACCTCGGCGTGACCGACTGAACGTCGACTGCGACTTGTTGAAACCTCCTTCGGGGGTGATAGACCATCATCCTGGCGTGCTTCGCGGGACGGTGAGCCTTTGCTGCAGTGCATGCCACGCAGCACCGCAGCCGGTCTGCCACGTCACTCCGCCAACCAGGCCACCAAAACGACCTGCTGAGTCGATCCGTAGTCCGCCTCACCCCGTAGTGTCCACTGAGCTTGGACCCGTGCACCTCGTCCAGCACGGCGTTCACCAGCCGTTTGGGTACCACAAGTAGCTCCCGGTCTGCCCTGGTGCGACGTAGAAGCCCCCTTTCATCCTTGGTGTACCCAGAGCTTCTCCTCTTGTTTGCGTGCTCCTCAACGTCCCCGAATTCCTCGAGCTGCGCTTGGCGAAATTCGTCGGCGGAAGGGCCACCGCCGAGGCCTGATAACTCCACCACTGCGCGGACGGCCTCGATCTTTCCTTCCTCAGCCACCGGTTCCTCGAGCGCCTTGAAACAGCGCGCGCAAAGTGGCTTCTCGACGGAGTCCCGACTCAAGGTGTCAGGGACAACGAGCTCCCCTCCTGGGGCATACACGACTGTGAAGTCGAAATCCTGGATGCTCACCATCCACCTCGCCAACCTCCCCCGCGGGTCCTTGAGACTCATTAACCACTTCAGCGAGCAATGGTCGGTGACCACGACCACGTCAGTCTCCCCATGCAGGTAGAAGCGCCATTTGCGCAGTCCGTGAACAACTGCCAGACATTCTTTCTCCGTCACAGTAAATTTTCTTTCGGCGTCGGTGAGCTTCCTGCTCGTGAAAGAGACAGGGTGCCACTTTCCGTCATCTTCTCGCTGGAGCAAGACTCCCCCCACGCCGTACGCACTCGCGTCCGTCATGAGCTTCTTGGTCGCACCACGCCTCGGTGACACAAGAGACTCCGGGTTGCTCAACACCGCCTTCAGATCAGCCCACGCTCTCTTCTGTTGCCACCCCCATCGGTTACTCCAGTCTGGGATAATCAACTTCTGGCCTCTCTTTTTTTTCTTATTGAACCCAGTCCCTACCAAGACCTCGTGTAGAGGTTTGGCCAGTTCCGAAAAGTGGTCAATAAAGTCCGCGAAGAAATTCATTAACCCCAGAAACCGCATGAGTTCTTCGCCCCCTCCAGGCTCGACGAGCTGTCGTATCGCCGCAACGTGGGCGTCCGAGGGCCTGATGCCCTTGCTGTCAATCCTGTGTCCCAGGATCTCCGCCTCACGCACCCCAAATTGGCACTTGGCCAGTTTCAGCCGAGCACCGGCATTGTAAAATGTCTCTAATGCCGTGTCTACAGAACGGAGGTGCTCCTCCACAGTAGCAGTTCCCAGGCTGACGTCATCCATAAACGCCTACACATCCAACCCCTTTCTGTTTCCCAAGATGAAGTTGACGATACGTTGGAAAACGGCCGGAGAGTTTTTCATTCCTTGCGGTAGGCGAATGTAGCAGAGCAGCCCTATGACAGTCCGGATCGCGGTAAAATCTCGCGATGCCTCTTCAAGCTCGACCTGAAAGAATCCGTCTTTCAGATCAAATGTAGAGAAGATACATTTCGTCGCCATCCAGTCGAGGGTAGCCCTTACGTCCTCCATTGGATACGTATCTGTGACCGTCAGCGCGTTCAGTGCGCGGAAATCAGAGGTTACGCGCAACGTCCCGTCTTTCTTTCTGACAAAAACGTTGCACGCGGCCCACGGGGATGATGCCGGCTCGACTACCCCCATCCTCAGCAATTTCTCCATTTCGGCGCGTTCGACCTCCTCCTCGCGAGGAGATCGTCTTCTCACCGGACAGCACACTGGCGTGGCGCTCTCGACTAGCTGAATCCTATGCTGCACACCCCCGATTCTCCCCAGCCCCTTGAAGACAGCGCGGCGGTACCACAGACTTTTTCGTAGTTCCTCCTGTACTCCACGCTCCGGATGAAACTGAGACAAATCCATGTCCAGAATGGCATCGTCGACATCGGCGTCGGTGATTGCCGCCATCAGTTCCAGAGCGGCATTGTTGATCGGACTTCTCGTGACCTTTCCTCGAATGCGTCTCCCGTCGACCCACAGCTTTCCGCGAAGTGTCCGTAAGTTGAGGACCAAGCCGTGCCGACGCCAAAACCGGCTCCCGACAAGGACCTTACTCGGGAGGTGCTCTGCGACCCTCACTGGCTCTGCGAACCTTGTGCCCCAGAGCTCAAAAGCGAGCTCCCCTGTGCCGCAGACGGCAATTTTGTGGCCGTCCGCAGCTGTAGCGCTGTCCCTATCTGGGACCCACTTTCCTCCCACTCGTTCGAACCACGACCGATCGACCCATATCGATCGCGCCCCCGTGTCCAGGGGGACCCACACCTTGTCCGACCCTGCGCACAGTTGGACGACAACGTCGTCGTCGAGGCTCCTACTGCCTCCTTCGCAACGACACACCCTCTCCGCCTCCCTTGTGCGAGGGACCCGACCGGCCATTAATTGCGCTTGCTGGGAGGGGCGCCGGTCGCGTTTCCTTCCCCCGCACCTTCCCCCGACGAACCGAGGCCCCTTTCCGCCCTGTCGCGGCGTTTTTTTTCACACGAGCGTGCGAGGTGGCCCTTCAGGCCACAGTAGTAGCACGTGGCCGAAAGAAAGCGGTCTTCGGCAAGTGTAGAGGGGGGGGGGTCGCGACCGCATCTGGAACGGTCGAGATGACTTGCTTCTCGCGACTGCTGCTGCTGTCTATGGCACGCACGCGCTCCGGTCGGGCTTTCGACTCGCGGTTGAAGCTGGGCTTATTTTTGCCCATCATAGACACCCTGCTAACTACCTCGTCGAACGTCCCCTGCACCGCCAGGGCATGATCGCGGAGCCTTCCGCTCAGAGATTGCGTGAATAGATCCAGAATTCTCTCTTCTGAGACCCTTTCCGGAAGTGCCACGGCAGCAGCGCGCAAGCGGTGCGCAAATTGACTGATGGACTCAGTGCCTTCGTCCCACTCCATCATATCAAATGCCACCCGTAGACTTCTCTGATGGCTTCCATGGCAAAGCCGATCCTGCAACAGAACCCAGAGCTCATCTGCGTCGGCATCAAGGTGCGCGGACGCGATCTCCTCGAAAATAGTCAACGCCGTTCCCGAAAATGCACAAGCCAGAAGACGACGATGGCAACCAGGTCGCACGGGGAAGTCCTGACAAATGCGTCTCCATGCCCTCCGGGCAGCGAAAAAATGCGGGTCTCCCGGCTTTGAGATTTTGACGGGGTCCATCGACTTACTGTAAATTTTGTAAACTGTCTGAGGGAGGTAAAAGTCAGAGAAGTGTCTGCCATATTGTTCATCCCTCGTACCGGTTGGCGCCTGATGGCCACATCTGAGTCCCTCGCTAACCTTTGCCTCAAAATCATTCTCTGCAACAGATAGACCTTCTCCGGTTTCTGCCGTCTTCTGCTGGTTGCCGGTAGTCGTAACTGCAACTTGCGGCCGGAAATCCGCGGTTGCAATCGCGCTGGTCACGTTTGAGACCGTCTGTCCCATCATTATGATCGTCTTTGTGTTTCGGTCGATGGCTTCCATCATCATTTCCATAACTTCTTTCATGCTGGAAACTGCATGTAGAATCTGCATATCTGTGCCAGAAGCACCACGAACTGCTCCTCCGGTCCTAGCAGATCCAGTCTCATCTTGTCGGGTCATTTCCGACAACAGAGACCTTGGTGTAGTGTGTGTCGGCGGGGTGATCGGCGCCCTATTGACCCCGGTCACTGGGCTTGAGGAAGGCAGGCCTTCAGGGTTTCGTCCTAAGCCCTTCGCTACGCGACGGTCCTCCTTATCAGCCTGATCCGAGCCGTCCATCACGAGTTACGCCCTTTGTTCCTTGCCCCTGCCGCTCACCGGCAGTCTGATCGCAAGTGCCACGATCACTTACAAGCTCGTAATGTTGCGGTAATCCAACCGCGAGGCACCGAGCGAGTCGTAAAGTCGGGAATCCACCCACTTCCTTTACTCTTTGCTAGTTCGCTGCCTCCCCTCTCTATCTCTGAGGGTAGGCGATTAAGTACTACTCCCCGGGAGGCCTCAGCTGTCTCTGGTCTTTCCTCCCCTGCCCCCTTTCCTTTCGACCCAGCAGCTCCCGACCACCCGGCGCTGTCCCCCGCCCCAACTCCTACCGTCCATTGCCGTCCTCCTTGCCGTTGGCGCTACGCGCGACACCAGCTGCACCCCTTTTTCCCTTCGGAAGACTGGATTACGCGCCCTTTCGGTTCCCTAGATGCGCGCACGTGCACTCCTGTTCCGGTTCGCGATCCGTTCGTCCACGTTTACACGTGGGGTTCAGTTCTTCCTCAACAGTACAGTAGTTTGCATATCTCGAGGACAATTTCGGGTGCCCCCGTGTCCACGCCAATGATTGTGTTGTCCACGTGTAGAAAGGGCCTAAATGTAGGACAAGGAGAAGGGGAGCGGCGGTGCATCTAGATTGCATATCCCTGATCTCGATCGCGCGACAAGCACAGTAGTACCCAAGGGTGCTGTGCACAACATTCACACCTAAATGTACGCCTTCTCGGAACTAGGAAAGTTGCAGTTACAGCGTAACAGGGGTGGGATCTGTGATTTTGACGCCGTGAAAGCTACACAATCCCAGCATGATGTCATGTTGGATGCAGCTGTTGACATCAACAGCTGCCTGCCCACGGCGGCCATTGCTGGTCTCGTATTTTCCACGTTGCGATTGGGTGATCATGTCTTACAGACGCGCGTGCGGGCGGGGCAGGTCGCAGCCAATGGGGGCGGCGTGGATGGCGCGGGAGCGCAGGCAGCCGCGCCAGCCGTTAAGCACGCGCCCGGCAGCGACACGCGTGCCGCCTAGCCAGCGCCAGCGTGTCCAATCATGTCGCCGCGCGGCGGACACAACGCGCCGCGCCCGCGCCGCGCCAGCCCGGTGTACACGTGTCACCCCAAAAACCGCCCCCTGCGCGCAGCGTCCCGCCCCCCGTTCCCGCGCCCGCTTACGCCTCCCCCGCGCTGCACCCCCCCCCCAGCCCCGGTTGAAACGAAACGAAACCCCGCCGCCTCCCCACGGAGGCTTTTAAGACCGCCCCGCGCTACAACCCTCCGCACCTCTCCGCTCACACGCCTCCCGGAAGCACAGCGTACCGAACACGCCGCCCGCCGCCGCGCACTCTGCACGCACGCCGCCGCCCAGCCATGAAGTACAACGGCGTCGACATCGACTTCGACCCCAACGCGAAGGACGACACCGTCACGGCCGCCCAGGAGACGACCACGTCGCGCCGGAAGGAGCGCGTCGACCTCGTGTGGAGGGACCTGTCGTTCTCGGTCATGGTCGCGGCGAAGAAGGACGCCTCGTCCGCGCCGCCCGCGCCGCCGCCGCCGGAGGCGCTGGTGGCAGAGGCGGAGGCGCCGCTCAAGCGCGCGCGCCACCCTAAGCACGTCGAGAAGCAGATCCTGCAGAGCATGTCTGGCGCCGTGCGCGCCGGCTCCATGCTCGCCGTCATGGGCTCGTCCGGTGCCGGCAAGACCAGCCTGCTTAACCTGCTCGCTGGCCGCATCACCAGCAAAAACGCCCGCGCCGCCGGCGCCGTCTTCGTCAACGGCAAGCCCAGGGAGTACGCCAGCTTCAAGAAGCTCGCCGCCTACGTCCTGCAGGACGACGACATGTTCGCAGAGCTCACCGTCAAGGAGCAGCTCACCTACGCCGCCCTGCTCAGGCTCCCCGCCTCCATGCCCAGGGAGAAGAAGCTGCTGCGCGTCCAGCGCGTCATTCAGGAGCTCGGCCTCGCAAAGGTCCAGCACACCATGGTCGGCAACCAGATCGTCAGGGGCATTAGCGGCGGCGAGCGCAAGCGCCTCAATATTGGCGCAGAGCTCGTCACCGACCCCGCCCTCCTCTTTCTGGACGAGCCCACCACGGGCTTGGACAGCTTCAACGCCCTCAACGTCATGACCTCGCTGCGCCAGCTCGCGAGCAACGGACGCACCATTGTCTCCACCATTCATCAGCCGCGTTCCAGCATCTTCGCCCTCTTCGACCAGCTCTGCCTGCTTTCGGAGGGCCGCGTCATGTACTTCGGCCCGGCCAGGGACGCCGTGCCCTACTTTGCCAGCCTCTCCTTCCAGTCCCCGGCCCAGTTCAACCCGGCCGACTTCTTCCTCGACCTGCTCAGCGTCGACCCGCGCTCCAAGGAGCGCGAGGACGCCACCAAGGCGAGGGTGGAATACCTCGGCGACCGCTTTGTCAACCAGGCCGCCCCGCTGCCCATCGAGCACCCGGACCATGATGTCGAGGCCCCCGTTGCCGCCCAGCCGGACACCTCCGCGGAGGGCCCCCATGATGACCGCCTCATGGACACCGAGTTTCAGTCCAGCTGGCTCAATGAGTTTTTCGTGCTGTGTGGGAGGTCGCTCAAGCTTGCGCGTCGCGAGAGGACGGCCAACGGCGTTAGGCTGGGGCAGGTTTTCTTCTTCAGTATTATTCTCGGCCTCATTTGGTTGAACAATGGGCGGACGGATGATGATGGCGGAGCCGCGAGACTGTCGCTGGGCGGGGTCCTGTTTTTCATTATTATCAACCAAGGTAAGTTGAGGTCGGAGCGCTGTGGAGCGACCGTTGCGGCGTGCGAGATGAAAAAAAAAACCACTAACATAGTTTCTTTTTTTGATGGATGGAACGTCCAGCTTTCGGAGGAGTGTTCGCCGTGATTTTTGGCTTTCCTCTAGAGAGAAGCATCATCACGCGGGAACGGGCTTCGAGCACGTACCGGACGAGCTCTTACTTTCTGAGCAAGACATTGACCGACTTTCCCAAGACCCTGTTCTTTAACACGCTATTCTGTTTGATTGTGTACTGGATGGTAGGGTTGAATCCAACGGTCGGGGCATTCTTCGTCTTTATCCTCGTTATCTTCCTAACGTCCTTCGTGTCCGAGTCGCTCGCCATCGCGGTGTCAGTGATGACCGGCGACGCGCAGTCCGCCGCCGGGATCATCCCGGTGTTCATCATCCTCGGCGTGCTATTCGGCGGGTTCTTCATTGGAGCATCGGAATTAGACGGGTGGATCGCGTGGGCCAAGTGGCTGTCGTTTGTGTTCTACGCGTTCAACGCGCTGGGCAAGAACGAGTTCGGCGGGCGCGAGTTTGACAATCCGCAGATCCAGGCGGCCAACAAAGCCGCCCTGAATACGTTCAACGACCTGAGCATGTGGGAAAACATCGCCGGCCTGTGCGGCATCCTCGTCATCTTCCGCCTCATGGGCTACCTGTTTCTGCACTACCTACGCGGGCCGAAGTTCCTCAAGTTCTAAGTCGACGCGGCCGCGCCGCGCTCGTTCCGTGCAGCCGCTGCGCGTGGCCTCCTGCGCACTCGTTGGCCTGCGGGGGTTTGTCAGGGGAGTATATACCGTATGTGCTTGTGTGTGTGTTTGTATTGTGGGTGTGTTTGTATTGTGGGTGTGTATTATGTGGCCTCGAAAGTTGATGCCATGTACATCGTACCGTATGATAGTTGCGCCTGTTTCCAAGAGTAGTCAAAAAACTGTAGTGCCACCTCCACAACGATTCCCACCTCTCCTCACATTCCACGTATCCACGTTGCCCACCGCCCGCAAATTCCGCCCCACGTCTCGGTCACCCAAAATTCCCCGACTCTTTTCTCTTCCCCCTTCTGCAAGCCCCCCCCCCCCCCTCCCCGCGTCTTCCTCAACGCCAGCCTCGTTACCCGCTTCCACCCCGCCGCCCACCCGCATGGCTCGCCCCAGCAACGCCGCGCCCCCGGCCGCGCGCCCCCCGCCCGCGGAGGGGAGTGCGATCCCGCCCTCGCACAGCCACGGCGCGGCCACGGTGCGTTTCATGAAGGCCGCCATCTCCGCGGGCGCGCCTCTCGCCGCGGTCACCGGTGGCCTGGGCTACCTGGGCGCGCACGTCGTGGCGCGCATGCTAGCCAAGGGCTACTATGTGCGGTCGCTGGTGCCGCAGGGCGCGAACGTCGACTTCCTGCTGGCGATGCCGGGCGCCGACGTGCGTCTGCAGATCATCCCCGTGCGCGACCCGGCGGCCGAGGACGCGCGCGCGGCGCTGCTGCTGGCGTTCCGCGGCGTGGCCACGGTCGTGCACGCGGCATCGTTCTCGACGCACGGCGGGCGCGTCGCGAAAGGCGCCGCCGCGAAGCGCATCGTGGACTCGCTCAAGATCTCGCTGGACGCGGCGTCGACCGCCGGGAACGTGGTCATCAACTTTATCTACCTGTCGTCGGAGATGGCCGTCTTCGACGCCGCGCGCCACGGCCGCCGGAAGACGGTCGAGCTGGGCGAGGACGACTGGTTTGACTGCAAGCGCAACGCAAGGGATGAGAGCAACGCGTTTGCTTACGCGCATACCGTGGCGGAGATGCGGCTGTGGGCGCGTGCGGGGCGCGGTGGGCTGCCGTTTAATGTGTGCTCGGTGATCCCGTCGTACGTGCTCGGGCCCATCCTGTCCGCGCGGCAGGTCGGATCGACGCCGAGCGTGGCATTTCTGGAGGCGCTGGCGAGGGGGGGGATTACGAAGGCGCCGGAGATTCCCATGTCGGTGGTGGACGTGCGGGACGTGGCAAGGGCGATTACCGGATTGGCGGAGCGGCCGGAGATTAGTGGAAGGATTTTGCTGTGCGCCGAGTCGATGACGTCGTTTGAGGTAATCGAGCGGGTGCAGCGCAAGTTTCCGGGATATAATTGGCCCGAAGTGAGGAAGAGGAGCGTTTTTCGACGATCGCTGGGGAAAGGGGATGCGGATGCGTTGCGAGAGCTCAAGACGGCCGAGATTGCAAGCAGGGAACGGCGCGGGAGGAAGTATGCGTTCTCGCAGGAGCGGGCTAAGAACGAGCTCGGCATGACGTTCAGGAGCGTGGACGAGACGCTGCGGGACACGCTGATTAGCTTCAAGCGGCATAAGATATTTGCGGACATGCTGCCGCGCGCGTGAACGATTGTACCGTGTGAAAGTACGCGGTACCCTTCCAAGGGTAGGTATAGAAAGTACATTTCTTTTTGTTTTATTCTTGTCGTCGCCGCCGCTGTGTGTTGTCTCTCTGTAGACGTAAAAAGTACAAACATATTAAGCAAAGCGCATGGGGGTAGGGTAGCTAAATGCGAAAGGTGGCAAGCGAGGTCATCTTGACCAAGTTGGGCCCTTGCGGCAAAGAGACCTGGGCGGCGGCGCGCGTGACGAGGGCGACGTACGGGACAAACCTCTGCAGGGCAGTAACGACGGCGACGCTCTCGTCGACATGCAATTGAGTCTCGAGCTGCCTTGCGATGCTAACCTTTCCCAAGTCGGTCTCGCAGAAGAGCAGCTTGCGCTCGTCCAGGCCGGCGTCGAACAGTCCGGCGGCCTGCACGGCGTCGCGGACAGCGGCCTCGGCGTCGTCCGACTCGACGTGGACGACTAGGTACATGTCGAAGGCTCGCGCCAACGAGCGGGCGGCGGG
>NW_005178635.1:0-16564 GCF_000350225.1 Chondrus crispus | reverse complement strand
TTAAGTGGGTTTGCGGCCCACAGTAGCTCAAGTCCCTAATAGGGGAGGGGCAAAAGGAAGAGGCCCGCCCCGGGAAGAATGGTGGTAGAGTCTTGTACAGGCAGTTGCTCGGCGAGTTCGGGGCGGTGATTAGGAAGCCGTGCCCGATGGGTCGTAATGCCAATGCTCGCGGAGCGCCTGTTACACCTTATACCCTTGATAAGGTCTTCGACGGGGGCGTCACAACGCAGCCCGACGGGAATTAGCAAACACGTAGCAGCGCTACACCTCCGTACTGCTGGATGGCAAAGTACCGACACCGGAACGGTCGCAACCTGTATCCGATGGAACCAACACTGTCCTGTATACACAACAGGACCTTCGAGGGAGACGTCGTCGCAACAGCCTCCGTCGTTGGACGTAAACAAGTAGCAGCGCTACACCCACGTGTCGCCCGATGGCCAAGACACCTACACCGGTCCGGTTGCAACCAAAGCCGATGGCACCAACAACAAACAAAAGAACCAACACAAGAACCCGATGACTCCAGTCGTCACAATGCAGATTGCAATCAGGCACTGTGGATCCAACACAAGATAGGGGAATAGAAATAGAGATAGAAATAGAAAAGGATAGGTGACACAAAGGAAAAGGAAAGGGAACCCCGAGCGCAAAGGATAACGTAATCTGTGGTAAAAAGGAGCGTCTTGGGAAAGACGGACTTCGACCAAGGCGATAAACAGGGGTTTCTGGTAGATCGGTTTCTAGTGCAAAGATCGTTCTTTTCTTTAGTTATGTTATAAGCCCACCAAAAGTTGCTTAACCATTCTGCAGTCATTGAAAACACTAGACAATAAGTAATGGGGGCCCCTTAGGGGTTCTGCAAGTATTTTAGCGTCTTCTGCTTGCATTTTGACCCAGGGAGGTCTCTTGGTGCTCTTGTAGCCCTCTCCGTGACTGTCACGCCATCACGGTAGCCGGTAAGTGTATATTTAATATGAAAATTTCAACTAAATACTGTACATTGCAGCGCGAACCTTACGTACTGGACGTCGTCTTTGCTAGTCTCTTGTCCGGTCGTCGTCTTTATTGCCTCTTCCATTCCATTACCGGATGCCATATCCACATTTCCCTCATCACTGTCGTCACCGATCGTATCTGCACCCACCTGCGCCACTTCCCTATCTCGACAGAGCGGTCCTGGAGCCGAAAACAGTCGAGGCCTGAACGAATAACGGTCAACCCAGTGGCGGAGATGTTTATGAACCGGAGTATAACTTTCGCATGCGAAGGGCTCATCATTTTTACAGCGATTTTATCACACTCGACATGATGAACGACTTGAATTCACATCGACGCGATCAAACGCCCATCACTACAAGTCCTGAATTGACGCGGTTGGATACGGCTGCTGTCGCTGAGGCGCGGCGGTCGGGGGCTGATGGCAGATATTTCGCTTTTGGAGATGGCAGCAGTGCTGGTGGTGGCGGTGGCGGAAGCAGCTAGTAAGGTTTTTTGCCCTCGAGAGTTAGATGTTGTGTATGTATTTATATAGACTCGGAGCGAGATTTGCCTATGTACCGTAGGTAGATATTACTTCGGGGGCAATCCTGGTCGTCTTTGCCCTCCCACAATATACGAAGATGATGCAACGTTTTCTCGTTGTTCAAAAAGTCATTTCCACGTTTATATATGTCTGGAATGCTGTATTTGACGTGCTACACACATAAGTCGAACTAGTAGTCATCTGAACCCCAACCATCTTCAAGTTATATCTACCAAGCATGAAGGCCCCCTTTCATGGTGCCAAATAAGTCGCATCTGCAGTGGCAGTACTCCCCGACCGACTTCCTGACTGCTCGCTGACAGGAACACCGTCCTGTCACTTCTTAACCCCTCCTCAGCTTTCTCAATTGCTGGTGCAACTCATCTTTCTCCAAAGTTAGAATAGCGAGTGCCATTTTCGCCTCTCGCAAATCACGCACGACATCTGAATAGACGAGCTCCCTTGAAAGCTTTACCTCCAGATCCCCTACATCTCGTCTCAGAGCTGTGTTTTCTGCCATCAGTTTTTAAGAGATTCTGCGTCTTCTCCATACCGGCTGTCCTCTAGCTCCCGTTCAAGCGATTCCTTGTCTTGAAGAAGTTCATCGTTCTGTCGCCTGAGCGCTCGATTTTCCCTACGCAGCTTGTCACACTCAACCCGTGATGGTCCTGCCGTGTTAATGGCACCGACGTCCGTCTCAGTACTTCTAAAATGACTGCTGTATGAGGTTCCAAGTGACAAGTCAGTCCCTGAAAACACGGTTCTCGGTGACGCAGATGGCTTGCGTTGTATCTTTGACTTCTGTACAGGATCTCCAGGAGCGGGTGTATTCCCTTGACGATTAAGATTCGAGGGGTTTCTCAAGTATTGCTGCGATTTAGGTTGCGGTGGTTGCACGTTAAGGGTAGCATCGTCAACACCGATGTCGTCTAGAGAATCACCGGCATCGATTTCCGACCTTCGTCGTCATCTCCGACCGTAGATGACTGGTCATCTGATCCCGGATCGTAAGAGCCGAAGAGGGCTGTGCCGCGAGATGGTTTCCTATTTTTGCCTCTGCGAGAAACGTAGAAACGACGCACATGGCGATACGGCCACCACAGGAAAGCGGGGCGCCCACGCGCTTCGAGTATGACGGAATCTCAACATAATCGGCAAAAAGGAGCTTAATCTTGCCGATAATCTTACCACGCTGAGAGTTCTGACGAACGGCAAGCCTGTAGACTTTGTCTTCGAAGTTGGAGCCCTCCCTCTTCTTGAAGAGAGTGACTTCTTGTG
The DNA here is from genome assembly GCF_000350225.1 of Chondrus crispus. Classification (NCBI taxonomy): domain Eukaryota; phylum Rhodophyta; class Florideophyceae; order Gigartinales; family Gigartinaceae; genus Chondrus; species Chondrus crispus. The sequence goes on along the minus strand of NW_005178635.1, from coordinate 13,761 downwards.
AAAGAACTTCGCCTCCGAAATGAGCGATGCGAGAAGACCTGTCACTTTTTGCAGCCTTCATTAACATAACCTTGGCTCCCCGTTCCCAGGTAACGACAAAATCACTTGACGCTATAATCTTGTCGGCGGACTCGATGTGGAGGTCGAACCCCAACTTGTACTCGAGCTTGTTCAAATTGCGCATGGAGCTCACCTTGCCGATGAGCTTTGAAGAAGAGCGCTTCATATTGTGATGGGAGGGTGAGACACTGCGAATGGGGAGAGGGCCAGGGGAGCTTGGCTGGGGATAGAGCAGGGTGCGTATAATAATAAATGTTGGCAGGCTGGGGGGAGATGAATGAATTGACGGGGGCCGGACTATCGTACGGAACAGCGGAGTGAATTAGAGGGTGACACAACGCACAACGCGGGCAACGATTGGGTGGGATGCGGTCGGATCAAAGCGGCGGATCGAATCCAGCGCGTGGACGTGACACAACTCTGCTGATGCCGCGCTAAAACCCCACTGCTCGCCTCGATCTTGCGCTTGCGGTCTTGCAGGACGGCGGCAAGCCCGCTTGAGAGGCTGATAGGCTTGGAAGAAATAGTGGCCATCTTCTTGATGCGCCCGGTGACCTGCTCCTGGAAAGCCCGCACTGTGGGCAGGTCGCAGCACACGGGCGCGGTCGCGTCGCGCGGCCACTGCGCCCCGGACGTGAACGGAAACGGGCCCGAAGCCAGCTTCAACTGCGTCGCCTGGTTGATCTGCCGCTCGTCCAGGATCACGCGCGACAGGTCCCAGTCCGCGCTAGCGCAGAGCGCCTTCGAGCGACCCGTGGCCAAGCGCTCGCGAGAGGCCCGCCCAAACGCGCTTTCAGCCTGCCCGTCCTTGCGACGCTTCTTCATCCTGACCCCCTCCCAGCTGCCCCACCCTGGCAGCACTTCTGCGCCCAAGTCCACAGCCTTAGGGGAAAGTCCGTCCGATTTCACCCTCCTTCATCGCATGAAAGTCTGGCTTGTCAGTACCCCCTGCTCCGAAAAATGCCTTTGCCACTAGATTCATCCGTACCATGTCGTCATCTCACTCTCCTCCTCAGCATCATCGCGTCTGACATCCGCTTTTGTTTCCTTCCTGTGCGTCGTTGTCTTTGCTTCCTCGTCGTTTTCATTTTTGAACCTCGTTTCTTGCTTGTAATCTACTACCGAGGTCGTCGGTGTTGTCCCCGTTCCGCTCCTCTTGCACGTCTTCTTCCTATTCTGCTGCAACGCAGTAGGGACCTAACTGAGAGCTGAGAAAATTGACAGCAGAGCTGTGCTTACTGATTGCACTAAGTCGTGATTTATTCTTCGTTGTCAAGGCGGACCATTGACAGATGTCAAGGACTTCAGACAAAAAACATCCTGCACTACCTAAAGAGGCCAGGAAGAAACTTTTACATGCGGGCTGATCTCGCTACCATCTTCCAGCATGTGAGGGAGCAGTATCCCGGCTCGCCATTCGCTGGCTCGCTCCACAAATCCAGCTTCTTTGCCGCAGTGCTCATCCATACCTTCCCTGCACACATATCACGCAGACGTCCACCGCCATTCGCATCACTCGCGCACGCCATGTTCCCGCATTTCATGTCAAACGTCAGCTCATCATCACTGAGAACTGCGCAGATGGAGGCTGCTGCGCATCTAAACCCTCTGGCAGCTGTCATCCTCCGACCCCTCCTCTTGGGCATCAATGGCAAATTTCTGCTCGAAGACATTTGATCAAGTAGCTGCAGGAGTTGCTGATCCGTGTCAGCATCGCCGCCGGCAATCTCCATCTTTTGCTTCTTGCGTAGGCTGCTCCGCCTCTTCCCTTTCGTCGTCTTTGCCGACTTTTATTATATCGCAGCCATCACGAATTGCGCTCCTTGCTCCTTCACCGCTGCCTGGCTCAACATTTGCATCGATTTCGCTCGCATTTATCATGTCGTCATCACCAGCGTGGCTCTCTTGTTCAGAAACGGATCCTAAATGGGATGAGACCTCGGCTTTTTCAGGTCCTTCGTCGGAGGAAGACTCCGGCAACGTGTTTTTGCGACGCTGGAGATGTTTCTTCGCTCCTTGCATCATCTTACGTTTCTCTAGAAGCTGCAAAAGCAGCGGTGCGGATGCGTCAATACAGTCGAAGTCAATGTCCGTCATTACAGCAGGAGATCCGAGTTCAAGCGCAGCAATCCCGGCTGTACCTGTTCCGCACATGCAGTCGTACCAGAGCCCGCCGGGCTTGCAGTACGCAAGGCCCAAGTCTTTCAGGAGGTCTATCGACTTCTGCTCAGGACGAATTTGCTTACGGCGCCGCGAGCCGCGCGGCGCACGGAGCCCAGAGGTCTGAGTGCTGTAGACGTCGTCCGTATCGAGGTATCCCTCAAAATAGGAGTTCCACAGGAACTTACCCGAAAAGGGACGGACATGGTCGATAATATTCACTGTTCGATCTCGCGTCGTATGTTTAAGATATGAATAGGGCTGGTCCAAATGCGTAAATCGATCGATGCTTTTGTAGAGCACAAGAACCAGTTCCTGTCCGTTATCCGGTCTCATCATCTTCCCAGGCGCTCGTCGTCGAAGCACTACTTCCCTCTCGATGGTAATTGGTATTATGTTGAAGTAAACCGGACAACTCGAGCCCATGTTCTGTAGCGTTGTCACAATTAGGACATAGGTCTGCCATGAACAGAAAAGCAGTATATTCCCACGCGTTGCACAGGCCTCTGCTGCATGAGTTACGACTCGCTTCACATCTTCCGCGCTAATAAAATCTCTAGTGCCCTTTGATACGCCAATATTATAGGGTAGATCGACAATGACGAGCATTGCTCTGCCTCGAACATGATCTCCAAAGTACGATTTTGATGAGAATAATTCGAACGACTCGCGGAACATTTCGATATTCATGCAAGAGAGCTTTTCTCTTGCTACAGCGGATGCTTCGATGTTGAGCACCTGCTTCCCTTTCGGTAGGGGCATCTGTAGAGCCGTGGGTGAGCCTGGAGTGTTTGGATCATTGGGTAATCCCGGCGTATGTGGAGCACTCTGAACATCGTAATCAGAAAGGGGGCCTTCCCCATCAGATAATTCTGGCTGAACCGGTGCAGAACCACCGGTTTCGCTGTCGCCCATTTCATTTTTTTCTGCGACCCCGTTTCGAGACACCTGAGCGACGTTAGTCCTTCCCTCAGCTACGCGGCATCTTGTCGCGCTGTCCTCCCCCCCCGCCCGTGCCGCCTGCAGGAGTGCGGGCGGGATCATGTGGGAGGTGTCAGCAGCTGTTCCCTGGTCTGAAATCTGCTCTGCAATCAATTTGTCTGCCGCGCCAGTGTTCACCATATGCAGCAGCTCGCGACGAAATTCACCCGTCGGGGTTTTCTCTGGTACTGTACAGTTCTCGTCCACTGCCTCGAGGCCAGCATCATCGTTCACGTAGACATTGTAGCCCAGATAGCCGAGTAGCCGAGAAATATGCGCGGACGTTACGGTCATGGCAAAGCTAGCAGCATCCACCTGTGATTTTGTCACCGCCCCGGTATCTTTCTTGAGAAATTTCACGCGCGTAATCAATCTCTTTTGTTGTAGGCTAGTCAGCTTGTGAATCCCAGTTGCCTTCGTGTTTGAAGACGTCCAGAGATTTTCGTATCCGATCTCCGTCATCACGCTCTGCATGAGGTGGAGCGCCGGCCAATGAAACTTCCGTGCAATCTGCAGGCGCTGCCGAAATGTGTTCTCAGATTCAAATCCCTGAGCGGGAGAAGAAGCAAACTTGGAATTGTCCGAAACGCGGGCATAGGCTGCTGCATCCTTTCTGCGGCCATTACTGGCAAGAGAATGATACATGTCCATGGCCCGTCGCACGAGGTGTAACTCTCCATCTACAGCTCTGACTTGGTCGAGAAGGTGCTTGCCAGCCACAAGCATATCCGCGTAGGTGAGCTTCACGCGATTGGATGACGCGGCATTAAGCATCGTGCCCAGCATAACCATGGAATGCCTGCTGCACGTTCGGAGCAGTCGGGCTTGTGGCCGCATCTCCTTGAAGTCCTTGCGATCTTGTGGAGTGGGAGCCTCCTCTGCCAGCATAACCAGGGCTTCGAGCAACGCGGCGCCATCGCACACACCATACCACACATTTCCCGTCTTTTCCCCCTCTTGGATTGCGCGCTCGGCGGTTGGGTCGTCAACGGCCTTGCCGGCTTGAACGAGATCCGACGGCAGCGCCTTGTACACAGTCAGGGCCGCGGAAGCTGACACAAAAGACAGAGTTGAGATGCTGTGGGCGAGCGCACGTACACGAGATTTAGAGACAGCGCGAATGCGCGCACCGGGCACACACCTCGCCGGGTCAACGTGCACGAAGCCGTCAAACATGTCGGCGAAAGACATTGCGCTCTCGGCCTCATGACCATCACCGGCCGGCGGGCTTTCCATTTCGCCGACTTCGAGCAGATGTGCGATAAATCTAGCAAATTGCTTCTGATCGTAGTCCTCTGCAAGCGAGCTGCTGCGCGATGCGTCCTCACTCGATGTTGTAAATGATCCAGTGCCATCAGCACAGTGAGATGACTCGGCTAGGCTGATTTGGCCTGCTTCATGCGAAGCAGGCCAGCACAGCCTAGCCGACGCTGATCACCACGTGACCGTCGCCACGTAGAGAAGTTGACGTGTTCATCAGCTCATATCCCTATCCCCATAACACTGTCAGCAAAGAACGAATAAACGATACTCGGTGTTTGGAAGAGGCAAAAATATTAGCCAAGGCAAAGAATATCGACATTTCGGGATATCATACCCTTACTTACAGCGATCTGAGAGTTATGACAGTGTTTTTTTCCGAGGTTTTACGATTTCCTTCTGCCAACAAATATATTTGGACCTCTTATGACCTCAATAAACATTATCGGGTGCTTGCTGACAGTGGGTTCAGTCTTCGTCAATCGAAACAACGGCAGCGTGGATTCCGAGCGAAGAAATGTAAACAGTGGACAGGATTCGGCTCATGCATCTGGGAGGGATCCTCGCGAGCCAAAAAATGTGAAAGTTGAGTTCGAGAAAGTTGGAGTGGAGCATTGTACACAGAACACTGGGAGCCATATATTTAATCTTTCACCCTTCCCCCTTCCTAGCCCCTCTTTACTTTTGATATTCAATTTCCAAGCCTTCCGTCCCCGTCTCCGCACTTGGTGCGTTTCCGCCGCTATCGTCATTCCCTGGTCGCCTTCCAATGCGTGATTTGCCGGTGACGGCGTCCCCGAGCACCCACACATTCGCTTGAGCTTAGCGACCAGTTTTTCCGCCTCGCCTTCCTCTATTCTGCGCCGCGATCCTGACGTGCGTTGCTGCACTTGATCGATCTCCCGACATCTCCGTTTGAAGATGACGACTGATATGGCCTACCTAAGCAGGATTCCATGTATTATTCATAGGGGTATTTGTTCGTTCCCTCTCACGGGAAGTTTGTATGCGATTGCTGGGGATATAAAACATCTCTGTCACCCGTTTATAGTTTGCCGTGAACTGACAGATGTTGACGCATGGAGACAGTTCAAGCAGGACTAATGTGCTGAGCGAGGTGTGCATATAACAACAACATGGAACTGGATTTGAAGATAACGACATGAAATCTCCCTTTTTATTTCTCTCCAACTCATAGTCAACTTCGGAGCTCCGGGCACCATTTTCGTCATAGAAATCCGTCTCTTCCTCCCACAAACCGTTGTAACTATCATCCGCAAATCAAAAAACCGCCATCGACGGCGTTATAACGCCGTGTGCAGAGTCTGAATATTCATAAACTGCACTAAATCTCCGCGAAAGCCTCGGTCCGTCATTTTTAATCCATGAGCGCGCTGCCGAATACTTTCTATCCTCGCTTGCTGATCTAGCCACCAGCATCTCGAGATTCACACGTGACTAACGTCCTCGATATTTCTTTTTGTACTTTCACTGGGAGCTGCCCGCTCCGGAGAAGCTTAGGAAATTTGCAGAGAACGGAATCGACATAGATTTCGTCAGCATCGCCAACCGCAGGGCAAAATTTAGCTGTCAGCTCTGCGACTCCATTTTCGGGTTCCATCCATTGGACCCACAACACCGCGATGCGTTGCTCTTGCCCAGGAACAGGATTGGTCTTTTTCCGCTTCACTATCGCTCCAATCCAGAATCTCCCAAACTTGAGCTGGGTGACGTGCGGTCGGACCACAACAAGATCTCCCACATTGTACTCCACGCCCGCGATCGGTATCTCATCCATGTCGAAGTCAGGCTCCTCATCTTCAGAGCCTGGCGAGAGCGACTCTCCGCATCGCCCATCAGACAGCCGTTCTCTCATGTATACTGCATCGCGTGTGTAATGCCCGTTCATCTCTGGACAAGTGCTTAGGTTCCAAGGGCATGGAACTTCGCCACCAAGTGTCAGTCTTGCGATGAGAGTTCTAAGAGCTTCCATGCTCGCCTGGGAACCGATCCGACGTTCAACTGCCTGAATGCGTCGCGTCATCCTGTGCGCGTCTTCTGTAGTGCTCTTCTTGCGTACAAGAGGAGGAATTGTCATTTTTCGTAGGTCCAAACTTAAGCCTGGGCGCAGAAACCCCCCCGGCAGCCCAGAAGACAGTAGAGACACGGAACTCTGCGAAATTGGCCAAAGCTTGACCTCACACGTAGAGGCACCTGCTGCGTCAACTGTGAATGAGAACTCGTGGTACACAGTAAATCCACTGAGCTCTGAGGACGGTCGAAGAAGCCTATTAACCTCGAACAGAGCTTTCGTGTTGATAGTTGAGTCAATATGTGATATGATCGGCTGCGGAGTGAAGCTCTCCCCAAGCGCGGCATGTAATTCAGGAATAGTGCATATGTTCTTATCACGGATGCCTGCCCCAGTCCTAGAAAACATCTGATCAATGTCCTCATGAGTGTGACCTTTAGGCAGATAACGTGCCACCACTTTTTTGAATACTCCTCGAACGACAAGCAGCTCAAAATACCCATGAGTGAACGAGTTTTTGTTCTCGCGGGTGCAGTTGTCGAGTTGAACAAAGAGCACGGGCGGTAATATGAGATCCAAGGCTTGTAATCGGTTACTCTCGGACGTAATAACTCTGTGAATCACCTCGACTACAAGGTTGGATCCAGTTAGATTGTAGTCCTCCGCAGTGAACAAAAATGCTCCCGCACCAGCTGACTTCCCTCCGTGGTTCAGTACACCAATGAGATGTATGGGAATACCCAGCCCAATTGAAGAAGCCTTCGATTTGCTCGCAAAATGTGGCAATGCGTACTTCACTTGATCAGCGCCGTCTACAATCAAGGAAATCGTCCTGTCAGGGCGGAGCTGCGCTTCGTCTCTTGTCGCGTAGTACATGGCACGACTTGCACGTACGAACTGGATATGCTCGGACCGTCTCCGCAGCGTATCCTCTCTTTGCCCCGCGGTCAGAGGTCCATCCAAATCTTCGTCAAACTCGACGCATGTATCACACCTACCAAACCCGTGCAGTCGTCTCGTCTTGATCTCAGGTGCAACCTCCTTCCAGGTCCGCACGAAGTGCGTGTAACCGCATGGGAGGCGACCAAGCGCCCTCTCCTGTTCACAGTAGTCTTCCCACACCTCTATTTTGTTGCGTTGTGGGAGATGGAAAACATCGCGCTCCGGACTGTGGTCAGCGTCTCTAGATTTCACTCCGAGAAGATACGCAGCAACAAGAGTGTGCTTGCTGCCATCCAAAGATCTTGCGCGCCTATTGGCATACGGTGAAGACGGCGCATGCGGAGTACCAAGCACACTATTAAGTAAGTCCGGCGACGCTGTTGTTACACTGCGCATGTATGAACGACAGACTACGATCCCATGGTACTGAAAAACAGGCTTGTTCTTGCTGCTCGATCCACTATCAGAATCTCGGTCGTCAAGCGCATTTCGATCGGCCACGAGTCCGATGAGAAGTCGTTTCCGGTGAACTTGAGTTTTGCCGGCGCAAAAGGAACGACGGAGGCCCCTCGACTGCTGAAATGGAATGATCTGGCCACATCGCTGTGCGCAGCACTCCACCGGTGGTTTGTACGTCTCCGATTCATTCGCAAGCGCATTACGCCTCATTGCAGCAGAGGACTTTGACTTGCTGATTGCATTGCGATTGCGAGAGCTTCTTCCGCGCCGCACAGAACCGCGTTGGGACTCTGAATCAGAGCTGGAGCGTGGCATGGGAACCGACGCCGAAGTCCGAATGCGGACCGCCGTGGAATACTGCTACGACAAGCAGCAGAAGCATGCGCCCCGCGTAGTGGCTGACTAAGGTCCGGGGCATACCAGGCTTTCGCGCCTAATGTCAAGACCAATCTGCAGCCTTCGCTGGAATCTATCGAGAATAAGCCCTACAGCAATGATGCTGAGAGAAGGATGGAAAAATCTTCGGCAGGGGAGCAACGCCCTGCCGACGCCGCCACCCCTTGCCCACGGCACGTCCCATTGGGCAATGCTCTCGCGCAGTGCAACGGCTGGCGTGCCAAGTGGTGTCGGCGGGCGAGGAGAGGCCGCTGCCCGTGCTGCACCGCGAAGGGCAGGACAGGGCGACATGATGGAGCACATGCTGCATGTGCCGGGCGGCGGGGACGCGGTGGCGAGGGATGGGGACCGCATGACGGGGCTAGCGCAGCTCAGGAAGAAGCTCCCGCGCATGATTGAGGGCGGGAGAAGGCCCTGGCCCTGCCGCTGCACGAGCTTGTCAGAGGCAAGCTGGAACGCGAGCAGGCGTATAAGATCGCGTCGCAGAAGGTCAGCGCCAAGTGGGCGCGGGTAGTTGGCAAGAATTGCGAGAAGGAGGTGTTCAACTTTGCGAAGGGAACCGCAGAGACGGATAGGAGGAATATGAGCGCTGTCGAGAAGGGCTTCAAGATGTTTGAGGAGCGTGAGAAGGAAATCCAGATGATGCTTAGGAATGGGGGCGTGGGGAGCGATGTGCAGGTTGTGAGGAATGAGGAGAAGTTCTTCAAGATCAGCTGGAAGTCGCTGGAGTGTCCAAAGAGGAGCTTCTGGAGCTCCTCCTTGGACACTCCAGCGAATTAATGATGTAAAACTCTGACGACAGTGATTGTTAAAACTCTGGGTGTGCACAGCATGCGACAGAGAAGCAGCTTGATGCCAAGATAGAGGAAGTAAAGCATTCTCTGAATCAATAAGAGAAGGCAAGTTCGAGATAGAAGAAGCGAAAAGGAGTGATAGGAATGAACTTCATGCACATAGCGTCGCGCTGCGCGGCCGCCAGTTCGACGCCCGTGTCGCGCGCTGCGTACGCCACGTCCACCAGAAGCGGATCACGGCCGCCGAGTGGCACCGGGCCGGCACCCACATCGGCACGGGAAACAAGGCCGGCATCATGGGCTTGTGAGGCGTCAGCGACGTCCGCCTCGGCGACTCTCTGCACGCGTGCTGCCGGCCGCAGCGCCGCCTACGTGCACTACTGCAACCTCACCACCTTTGCGTTCGTGCCCACAAGGGACGAGGTGTACGTTTGCGCGGCAGACAGTGTCGTGCAATGGCTCGCGCTGGAGCTGGTCGCGATCGCCGCACAGCAGGAGAAGCGGAACGAGGGCGTCAGAGGCGGGGAGGAGGTGCTCAAAATGAACTCAGAGGGATGGCATGGGCAGCGCAATTCTAAGATGGCGTACAGCTTGGCGGGCGACGGAAACGGGTTGTACATCGGTGATGGTGCCGGCTAATTGTGGCCCGTGGACTCGCAGGAGGCCGGCAAAAAGGGGGTGTGCTGGCGGTTGCATAGAGGCAAGGTGACGTGCGCGGGAGTCAACGTCGCGGGGGGAATCTGATGGCAACGGCGAACAATGACTGGCGGGTGTGTGGGAGGCGTGGCGGATTGAGTGAGGCTCCGAGCTGGGGTGATACTCTTCGTCACGGACTCCAAGTGCAAGTTCCTGAGCTTGAGACCAACGAATATATAAAATATTTATCGGGTACCGTGATGGCGTGACAGTCACGGGGAGGGCTACAAGAGCACCAAGAGACCTCCCAGGGTCAAAATGCAAGCAGAAGACGCTAAGATACTTGCAGAACCCCTAAGGAGCTCCCATTACTTATTGTCTAGTGTCTTCAACGACTGCGGAATAGTTTTGTAACGTTTTAGTGGGCTTATAACATAACTAAAGAAAAGAACGATCTTTGCACTAGAAACCGATCTACCGGAAACCCCTGTTATCCTCCAAAAATTTGTTCAGCCCCTCCGGATCTGTCTGGGACAACCCTGACTGTGCCGAAAGAATAATATCTTCAACGTGGAGATTTCGCACTGTGTACAGTGGGATGGGGACATGCTTGACGAGTTGTTCTTTGTGTATCTCGAGTAAAATTGCATGCTTCTACTTGCCCTCTCTCGCGGACAGTGAAGTGGCAACTGTGGAGCCTGGTTGCACGATTACTGGTTTCGATCGCCTGACGTCTGGCGCGGGCGGGCGGGTGGGCGGGCGAGCGGGCGGGCGGGCGAAGGCGAAGGGCGAGCGAGCGATGAGGAGAACGGGCAACGACGGCAACGGCGATGCGACGACGACGACGATGACGGGGGCGGGTGGGGCGGGGTGGGGCGGGGGGCGCGGCGCGGTGAGGCGGGACGGGACGGGACGGTGGGGTGCGGGGTGATGTGCGGACAGCGGGCGGGGGCGGCAGCGGCGGGTGGGTGGGTGACAATAAAAAATAAAAAATAAAAAAAGAAGAAATTGAGTATTGAAGCGGAAGAGCTGATTGCAGTACACCCCACACCGTACAGGTTTGTTTTCACCCTTTCCGCAATGGTGTAAATTGCGCATCAAGCGCTGTTTCCAGTTGATCATACAGTAGAAATTAGTAAATTAATCTCGTAACGCCGTCAGAAACTTATGAAAAAACAACATCTGCGCAACTTACAGAAAGAAAGCTTACTCTAAACCACACCGTCGTTACGTGGCACACTCCCCGCTTCAGTCAGTCAACTTGCTCCTTACAGGGCCCCCACAATCGGACTCGGACCGGACTTAGAATCGAACTCGCAACCACAGACACTGTCAGCCACTAACTCGGACAACTGGGACACTGGGACCACAAACTGCACTGCTTACACTGGATTGGATTTCACCGCCGTCCCCATAGGTATTTATTGTCGCCATCCCCGTAGCCTAAGCCCATTCGTACAACCTAAGCCCACCAGCCTAAGCCCAGCAACAACAACCTAAGCCCACTTCCCAACCTAAGCCCACAACCCTCAGCCCACAACCATAACCTAAGCCCACCTCCCAACCTAAGCCTACCAGCCTAAGCCCACCCCCTCACCTAAGTACCGAAGCATCCTAAGTCCATAAGTACACAAAAGTAAACCTAAGTACATCATCCCTACCTAAGCACGTAAGCACTTCAGCACCTAAGCACCTAAGCATGTAATCACGTAAGCACGTAATCACATAATCACGTAATCACGTAATCACGTAATCACGTAACAACGTAAGCACGTAATCTCCTCAGCACATAATCACATAATCACGTAATCACCTAAGCACCTAAGCACATAATCACATAACCCCCTAATCCACCCAAACACCTAAGCACCTAACCTACTCACCCTCCTAATCTCCTAACCACTCCTCACCACCCCTAACCCTCCTAACCCTCCTAACCACCCCTAAGCTCCTAATGCCCTAATCTATAGTATATACGTCCTCTTCCCAATATCTATATTATAAAAGGAAATATCTCCTAATACTCCTAAATCCCTTACTCTATGTTATAAAAGGAAATATCCCCTAGTCGTGCGCGAGGACTGCTATTAATTAATCCCCTACTCCGTCAATCCCCTAATTAGAAATATTGCAATTAGTAAATAATTGTGGTTAATATTTAATGATCATTTAATTGTTGCACAAGCTCTACCATCATCCAGACAATGGTGCTCCAAAACCCGGCGTCCTGGGGACGCGATCTCGTTATTAATTAACGCATATTGTAATCATTATATATGTAATGCTCACGTACATGGCTTTCACACAACTTTCGATGACAGCAAGATCCGACAATTGTACAACAGTGTTGTTCGTTATTACGAAGTCTTCTTGTGAGCCCACAGTAGAGCCTCTCTGCTTGTGGAGAGATCGGAGTTCTGGAAGGCGCAGGGCGGAAAGGTGCATGCACCGTTTGGGGGGCTGGAAGCGTTTGGTTGTGGTGCAAATATTTCTTAAAATGACGATGTCGTACGACACCCTTCGCCGGTCTGTGATCAGTGACCACTGATCACAGACCCATTGATCACAGGGCCATTTGCTAAAAAATTTGGAATCTAAAATTTTGTCAAATTTTACAGCAAGGACGATGTCGTACGACACCCTTCGCCGGTCTGTGATCAGTGACCACTGATCACAGACCCACTGATCACAGACCCACTGATCACAGACCCACTGATCACAGGGCCGAAATCTAAAACAATTTTCTAAAAATTTGCAATCTTAAGTTTTGGCGATGACAACTTCTCCACGAGCGATACCGGCTCTACCCACAGGCCCGTTGACAGTTTTTTCGCCCTAAAGCCAGCCTCCCTCTATCTGAAGTACTTTCCATTTAATGTTGAGGTCTTCTAAAACTGTACTATCCCATTAACGCGAGTATTGCTCTGTACCTACAGACCCTTCTACATTCTTACCGCCCTAAAGCCAGACTCGCTCTATCTGAAGTACTTTCCATTAATATTAAGGCCTTCTAAAACTGTACCATCCTATTAACGCAAATATTTTTTCGATATTATTGGGCTGCCGTTTCAACCGGTTGTGTCCCAGATTTGGAGGTGTCGTACGACACCCCTCCTTGGTCTGTGATCAGTGACCACTGATCACAGAACCAAAATCTAAGACATTTTTTTAAAATTTGGAATCAATGGAGGTCGTGCGTGAGGACCGTTGTACGTGGGAGTTGTCTGCATAATTGCTTGGTAGTGTCAGCTATTAACTCTTGCTTGACTGTGTCAGACATTACTTAATCCCCTACTCCATTAATCCCCTAAATACAAATATTGTAATTAGTAAATAATTGAGGTAATATTTAATGATCATTTAATTGATGCACAAGCTCTACCATCATCCAGACAATGGTGCTTCAAACCCTGGCGTCCTTGCCACGCAGTTTTGTTATTAATTGGCGCATGTTGTAATCATCATACATTTAATGTTAATATTTAGTTTTCAATTAGGTAGAATTTTCGTGTGGTTTGATCCAGACGACAGTACAGCACACCATGGGTCATGAGACGCAGGCAATTGGTCATACCGTAGTTGCCACGCAATAAAGTATCTGACAGACACCCGCTTCTTCGTGGATCGGAGGGTATCAGAGTTCACGGAACCACACTTCGAAAGCAGTGATGCAAGAAAAGTGGCATTTAAAAGTCGAAAATTTAATTTTCTTATAGTGCCAGGTTCGATATAGAGCCGTTTTCGTCCCACAGCCACAGGTCAGCACTATATTACCAATACAGGAAATGTTAGTATGGGTGGCCACCCATACTAGAATCACCGTCCGAAAGTTATCAAATTCTAATAAAGTTGTAGTATGGCTGGCCACCCATACAGAAAAACGAAATCTTGTAGCGCGACAACCATACTAGAATCATACTCAAATCACCCCCCAAAAAATATCAAAAATCTTAAATTTAACGTTAATTATTTAATATTTAACTACTATTTAATTAATGTCGAGCAGTACCATCATTAGAACAATGGTACCCCGAAACTTTG
>NW_005178634.1:318491-356469 GCF_000350225.1 Chondrus crispus | reverse complement strand
AAGAGCCAGATCGACATCTATTTCCAGGTCCTCCAGAACGACGGCGGCGCGCTCGTCGCCGCTGTCAATGCCGCCAGTTTGGCACTGGTTAATGTCGGCGTCGCCATGTCGGATTTCGTCGTCGCTTGTGGTGTGGGCTTTGTGGACGACACCTTTGTCGTTGATCCTAGCTCGTTGGAGAGCGCCTCGGATCGCCCGGAGCTCACGCTCGCCGTCTTGAGTCACTCTGCTAAGATTGCTTCGTGTCAGTTGGATAGCAAGCTCCCGGATGGCGAGTCGTTTGAACGCGCTTTGGAGTTTGCGACGTCGGGTGCCAACCAAATTTTCAAGGTCCTCGAGTACGAAGTGCGCAAGTATAGCTTGAACGGGCCCGGCGGGCCGCGGCGCGGCGTGGCGCGCGCGAACCGGCCGCGAGGGGGAGAGGCCGGTGGCGAGCGCCAGGTGGGCGAGACAGGGGAGCTCGGGCGCGGGGGAGCGCGCGGGTGGGACGAGCTTCGCGGCGGAGGGCTTAGGGAAGGCGGGGTGCGCGGGTGCGCGTCCCGGGGGCGGCGGCGGCGCGGCTGGAAGCCGGGCGAGAGGAAGTCGGGCGAGGGCGGCATGCTGGTGCGGGGAGGGGGCGAGGTTGTCGGCGCGGGGGGGAGGGTGAAGGGGAAGGTGAGTGCGAACAAGTTGATCTGGACGACCCTGGAAGAAAGCGGCATGCTTTGTTGAGACGGATCAACGGACCGCAGTGCAGTGCGGTTGAGATCATTCGCCCGCCACGTGTCGCGTATTGCCACGTATGATACGTGCAACCGTGTACAGCTCAAGAGCAATCGCGCGAGTGGCGCGGGCTTTCGACATGCCGACTTGACCGACGCGTCCAAGGAGTATTTGCGCTTTCGCACTATTGCCCCAAAGGTCAAGTCGCTTAGGACCGAGCTGCACTCTCGCGCCAAGGTGAATCCTGCTGGGAAGGGGCCTCTGACTGGAAGGGATGGCGGTGCGGATGCCAGGGGGATGTACGGCCGGGGGGTGAATTCCATTTCGGACCCGTACTCGAATCCCGCAGCGAGCGGGATCTCGGGGCTTAATACGAACCCGGCGTTTTCGACGAGGAGCACTGCGCGCTTTATTTGTACTCTTGTAAACTTGCTTGACTCACGCGGTCTCGTCGCTTTGTAATTCTATCAATGCGCCTCGTTGTTTGTCTTAAGCTTATTAATGTCATCGGCATGTGGTGCCTTTGGGACATGCCGCGTTTGAGCGTAATTGTTGTACAAATTTTGAAACCCCTGCGTTCATCGAACGTGCACTTCTTCGTCAAAGAACTCGGAAAGCGGCAAGTTCGACAACGGCAGCCCCGAACGAGACGGCTTACATGGCTGCACGCGAGACCAGCTCGGACGGAACCAAGGGAATGACAAGGAGCACAATTTTTAAAATGGCATAACTGGCCACGGCCCCACCAGCGGCTCAAGCGACCCCTTGCGACGCCATCCTTGAGAGTGTGTCGCAAGAAGGTTTGCTCACGCGGGGTGAACGAGGTGAAATGCTCCTCACGAATGGTATCCCTGGCCAACCGCAACGCCGTGGCAGTCTCATGTGGCTCGACTGCAGCGGCAATGGTGAGCACTCTTGCGGCGCGTTCGCGACGTATGTGCGACAGTGGCGGGGAAGGACCATCAGATGAACTACCTTCCGCTATCGCATAGCTGGGTCGAGAAAGCACGGAAAGTGCTACCAGGCTTGCCGGTCGCAGTCTGAAGCGGGCAAACATGACGGCCAGCACGGCTTTTGCGCGACCTCCCCCGGCATTCTTGAACTTTTCTGTGGAAGAAGATTTTGAGGTACCACATATGTTTTTACTGTTGAGGCACCTGAAATGAGATTTGCAGAGACTGTTGACGTGAAGACTGTCTTCTGTCCTTTCGGTGCAATTAAGTAGCTCGCCTGTTGTCCCGTATGCGCATCGCGTAGATTCGAATGATGTGATAAAACTACCGCCGTTTGATCCCATTTTGTTCGAGCGCTCCTGTTTAGTGGAGCCGTTAGGACTTTTCATCTGGATGTGGGGGATAAAGATTGGTTTCGTTGTCCGAAGTGGTTCAGGAGCACGGCGATATATCGGTTTAGCAGGGGAAGGAGTGAAATATGCACATTCGGAGCCGAATATGACATACAAAAAGTCCAAATTTACCACCGCAGCAACCCGAAGTTAGACCTTCCTCCTGAATGGTCCGAGCCGCCCCTTGGAGTTTGTATCAACGAAGGCTCCGCTTATCGAATGTGATGTGCATGACAGCGCCCGCATTACCATCCATACCAGTAAGTACCTTATCTATAAGCACAGCGTAATAGTCTCTTCCAACTTAGAGTGTTCACTCGTGCCGTACAGATACGCATGTTATTTCCCACATGTGCGCACCGATGTTGTACTTGCAATTTGAAACAGTGCGAACCACCCACCCGCACTCCATAAAGGGTTCAGTACAGTTTACCATGTCAGTGCTAAGCATGAAAATGTTCATTTATACGACGACGCCAGTTGCTATCACACCTGTCTGATGTGAGCGAAGTGAGCGCTCCCGTATATGGAAGTAGAGGAAACAGGAATGTTTCTTAACAGTCATGGGAGTAACGTTATGTTGCCGTTCTAGTGCCGCGGGGGGAAAGGACGCTGGAGTAGAGCAGGCCGCCGACGACGAGGATCGCGAGCATGCGGCGCACGCTGGTGCGTCGCGGCTTAGTCAAACATCGAGGCCGAGGTCGAACGCGTGTTTCACGGCGACGAACGCGGGAGCCAAGCCTGCGTCCAGCGTGGTAACCTTGGGCAGAAACCGGCCCGCGACCTCGGTCTTGTCGCACGCGAAGTAATATTAACTGACGGCCATCCAGCTGACGGCACTCTTCGGATCGGAGTCGACCGGCGGGTGGGACTCTTGAAAATTGTGCATAACGGCACCCGACTTGCGAATTCCGACGAGCTATGAAGAGATGAGGGAATGCCACTCCGATGGCACTCCGCACGAACTACGGCGGTGTGATGCTACTGCGGTGGCACTCCGCCTGTGATACGACAGCACTGCACGGTTGACCGAGAGTTTCGCCCTGCTGTACCTAATGCTACATATACACTACGTAAATACTACGATTGCACCCCTAGTCCTCCGATCGCCCTACGAGTAGCCTACGAACGCCTACAGTAGGGTTGCTAGGGTTACCAAGGATGAATGAATGTTTCGATTCGTTGAGAGACACCCAGGTCTTTTCCGCGCTGGACGTAATTTCCGGATATTGGCATATGCCTATCCCAGAATGCGATCGCGACAAGACCGCTTTTTCATGCCACCCAGGTTTGTGCCGGTTCTCAAGAATGCCCTTCGGGCTTACCAACGCGCCAGCGACGTTCCAGAGAGCCATGGATATACTGCTCTCTCCGTTCCGATGGAAGTCGTGTCTGGTGTATTTGGATGATATCATCATTTTTGTAGTATAATCACCCCGAACGACGAGGGGGTGAGTACTGACAGTTCGGAAAGACCCCGATCGGCGGGAAGATAGAAGCAGGGCCCACCCATGGTACCGAACACCGGCTCGAGGTAGGGGTGGTAGAGCAGGATCGGAAAGGACGCGCGCACGCGCGAGCGGTTCTACGTCTCGACGCCCCGGAGCGGTACTGGGTGACGATCCAGTACCGACGGGCGGAGGCGGAGGCGGCTTGTGGGCGTGCTGCGCGCGTCCTCAACCCGCGCGCGGTGTTACTATTAGGTAAAACGGACGGAAGTACCTGAGAGTAAGCGGGCGGACCAAGGTGGAGGATCCTTGACAAGTCCGTGCTTGTGGTCCTCCACTGCTGGCGGTCCGCTCATATTTAATGTACATTGTAGTCTATCATACCATTACAGTTGTGCAGGTCGGCCTGCACTGTAGCGCTGTCAGCCGTCGGGGCTGGCAGCACACGTGCCGTACACGTGTGTGTGCGCGCCCCCGTACATGTGGGGTACACGTCTGCGCGCGAGCCCAGAGGTACTGTAGAGCTCGGACTCTACAGTTACAAATCTAATCTAAATCTAAGACGGGGAGGGGGATATGCTACAATTTTCAGCAAGTCTTGGGAAGAACATATGGTTCACGAGGATGAAATACTGTCAGTATTGGAGAAGGCAAGAGTGAAGCTCATGCTTCGCAAGTGCGAATTTTTCGTCGAAAAGATCAAGTACCTGGACCATGTCGTTCGGCCAGGTACGTTGGAGGTCGATGCCGCTCGCATCGCGGCAGTGGAACAAGTGAGGTACCCTCAAACGCATACCCAGCTCAGAAGCTTCTTAGGGCTTTGTAATGGGTACCGTCTGTTTGTCCGACATTACGCGAAAATCGCGCATCCGCTCAATCAGCTATTGAAGAACGGACAACCGGTCCATTTGGGGATATTCGACGAACCGTGTAAGAAAGCTTTTCATAAGCTCAAGGAGGCCATCTTGGCACCACCGGTGCTGGCGCTGCCAAAGAAGGACGTTCCATATTCGGTGGATACCGACGCAAGTGATTATCAAATCGGAGCTGCATTACTTCAAACGTATCCGGATGCACAACGAAAACCCATCGGGTTTTTTTCAGAACGTTGGTTGCAGCCGAGTGGAATTATTCTGTATCAGAGAAGGATGTTTGGCGGTTGTTTGGGCCGTCCAAACTCCAAGACCATATCTATATGGCGAGCACTTTATCGTGCATACCGACCATGCCTCGTTGAGGTGGTTGATGAACGAGACAGACCCAAGTGGGAGATTAATCCGGTGGAGGCTACGCCTCTCGGAATTCGACTTCGAAATCACGTACAAGAAAAGAAAGGCAAGCAGCCAGGCAGATGCCTCGTCAATGCTGTTAACGCAAGGAGAAACCGTCAACGAAATCGACGATGAAATCCCATGTTTTATGGCCAAACTGGCCGACGCTACAGAAGACGATGAGGAAGATTTTGAAAGGCTGGACTACATCCTCGCTCTTGAGGGGAGGCCGCCTCTGATCGCCTCGATCACTTCCAAGCTGTCGCTCCGGAGGAGCTTAATCACGAGCAAGCCGTCGACCCTTTCTGCAGTCTAATTAAAGAAGAAATGAACGCTGGAAAAGCGAGGACGTTCACAACGGAAGCAGTGGAATTCGAAGGAACTCTATGCCGTACTGCGGCAGAGTTTGTACAAGTGGTGATACCACAATCGTTAAGGGACCGCGTCCTAGGGTTCAGCCACTACGCAAAATTGGCAGGCCACCCTGGAGGCAGGAAACTGCACAAGACGTTAAGAAGACATTTTTATGGGCCTACAATGGCACTAGACTGCTACGCAGCTGCGAAGAATTGCGCCGAATGCGCACGAGAAAGGGTGAAGTTGAGAAGGAACTCGAAGGAAATGAAGTCGTTCACACCCAAGGCTCCGCTGGAGTTTGGCGCTGTCGACATTCTCGGAGAGTTAATTACCACAAAGCGAGGAAATCGGTACATTCTCGTGATCAGCGATCGATACTCAAAATTGGTACGAATCGTACCATTCAAGAAAATTAGCGCTGTGCATATAGTGCAAGCGTTCGTACACCATTGGGTATTCGTATATGGACCGCCGGTCAAGCTGCTGTCCGACAACGGTACGCAGTTCACGGCACTGTTCTTTCAGAACATTTGTAGGATTTTGGGAATTCGCAACGTCTTTACGACGACGTAACATCCGCAGGTCAACGAACAAGTGGAGAGGTTCAATCGCACGCTGACTTACAAGTTGCGAAAGCACGTTGGAGAACATACTAAAGATTGGGATCTGTTCAGCGACGCTATAACGTTCGCGTATAATACGCAAGTTCATCGAACTACGAACATTGCGCCCTTCGAGCTGGTATTAGCTTGGGCCCCGAGAAGTCTATCTCTGCAAGCGCAACCCAAGTTGGAGGAGTTCAGCTCGCCACGAACCTACTATCTAAAATGGCAATCATGGTTGGAGAGTCTGATGAAGACCGCGGACAGGAGCCTACGCAAGGAACAGGCGAGATATAAGCGAAATTTCGATGCGAGACTTCGCAAGCCGAAGTACGACATACCCGTAGGGTCCTACGTGTTCCTTCGAAAGGAGCAAGGTACGGCTACAAAACCTAAACACAAATTGGCACAAGTGGCCACGGGTCCGTATGCAGTCAAGCAGTCAGACAGAAAAACAGTTGTCATCGCCATTGGTGATCAGGAGGAACGCGTTTCGCGAGATCGAGTAGAACTGGCCCCAGTCCGATTGAACAAGCGCGCACATCAGGTCTACATCAGGCCCTACAGTACCTAAGCCGACGCGCGACATATCAAGGACGCGACGCGATGGAGAGTGAGGACGACCCTCACGCGCGGGCGCATACACAAGAGGTCGAGGAAAATTTAGTTAGTCGCAATCGGTCGGCAGAGATACAGCAAGAACTACAGCAGATAGTTAATTCAGAAGAGTTAGTAACATCGGAGTGTGCTGGAAAGAAGTAAGTAACCCCGTACGCAATAGAGAGGAGGCGGACGCCGAGTACGTCGTAGAGAAGATCATCGACCATGGGTATCAAGATGAGGAATTAATCCTCAGGGTGAAGTAGTATGGTTATGGGACGAAGGACGCGACGTGGGAACCGGTTGCGCAGTTACCACGCAGTGCAGTTGTGAGATATTTTCGGAAGAAGAAGTTGCCCCTGCCACTGCAGGCCGCGCGCGCACTACCAGTGTGATCGTATCAAGAAGAGTTTGGAAGCCCGAGGCGACGGAGAGGGCAGAAGTGCGAAAGGGGAAAGTCAGAGTGAGGCGTACCAAACAAGCAAATGGCGGAGTCCCATCAGAGGAAAGAGCGGATACGCCACACGTTTCCAAGGAGTTAGAGAGATAGGCGATTCCCTGAGGAGGCACGGAGTCTACAGGAGCACCCCCACACGTCACCGACGGACACAGAAGGAATGACGTTTGAATCAGCGATCCGCACCCGTGAGACTTAATTTAATCGAAAGAAATTGGGGTTCGCTGCTGGTAAGCTGCCAACTGATCAGTACAAGTTGCCGACTGAGTTCCAGCCGGTCTTCGAAAATTTAACTATAGTTCAGGACATTGCGCGCACTTGTACGAAATGTTGTTGGCAATTTTCACAGCCGATCGCACACACGCTCAAGACTTGCCACCGGCGAAGCCGTGACCGATCGCAACTAAGGGCACTTGCCCAGTTCATTTGAAACGCCTACAGTCCGCTCGACGAGCGACAATATGATTCCACATGGACCATGACCGCCCTGACTCGCCGACTCCACGTGCAATTGCACGACCACGTCCAAAGACTGAGGACGTCCGTCCTTCTTCCGAAAGAATCGAAGAATGCACAAGACCCTGGCCGACGGCATCACAGTGCTGCCAGCCTGTTTTATTACGCGTACCATTCCACTATTGACTTCATCATCAAGGGGGACATTAATGTGTTAGAATGATCAACCGGGAAGGAGTTTTGTCGCGCACAATTTTTCTGGACTACGAGCGATCTACTTACTGGCTTGCCACTATAACTCCCTACCTTCCCCACGTTTTTGTTTTCGTTCGTGTAGTTATTTTTGTTTTTGTTTTGTGTCGTACAGAACGCGAACCTCTCGTCGCGAATGACGGCGAACAAGATTTGCGACTTCAATCCATCGACGTCTCAAGACCAAGTCAGAACGGCGACTCGACGGTCGCCATCAAGTAACCATGCAATGTGTCACACCGAGAAGGAGAGCGAGTTGTTTTTTTGCTTCTCGTCGCACAAGATCGTTACGCCAAGAGATTTCGTCTACCTTTCATGAGGATCGACGCGTTTTCGGGAAACACGGCGCGTCGGTCGTCAAGACAAAATAGAGAAGAGACGCGATGGTCTGAGGGATATTTTCTCGTCAGCCGGATCAAACCGCACCAATTTGGTGTCCCTGCTTTGAAAGCTGGGATGTTTTGGTACGACGCAAAATGACGCCTCTGTGCGAATTATTCGTAACAACGAAAATCGCCGTCCGTTCTAGGCGATAGCATGGCATCGAAGCACGAACGTTCGAGAAATCAATGATGTAACACTCACCAATGTTATGGGTCTTCCCGAACGAACCCCCTCGCCAGATTGACAACGCCCGAGGCGAGCCACTTGCTACTGTGCCGAGCGGCGCTCGTCGAGGGTGAACCTAGACCGTTCAGCGCAGAGAAGGAGAACTTCGTCGGTCAAGAAGAATCATCGTAACGTACTGCATTGGTACGAAGAACGTACCAGTCCTCATCCGAAGGGAAGTGAGTCAAATGGATCGCGTCACGAACGATGGATTTCACTACTCTTTCTTTGAGAAGTGCGTATGGCTGACGTGGGTGACGTAAAATCTGACAGCGAGACTGAGTGTAATTTTACATCAGCTGTGTCTGATCGTAGACGTTTGAAACTGTCGACTGTGCCACACTGATCACACGCAAGCTGATGTCTAAAAGACAGCCGTTCGTAGCCGAAGTGACAATGAAGGACGAAACCAGGTCGGTTGAAATGCTTCGTCGCGCAGCGGCCTGAGACGGACTTGGCATTTAGTAATTTAGGGGAGAGAGCAGAGCTCTGGAATGATGGTGGACGAACCGGTGGACCTTTTCAACAGTGTTGATTTGTCGACCTCTGGCGGAGGGACCAAAAGAAAAAGAGAGAACGAAATTGTGGATAAGGGGTGCAGGATGAAGGTAACAGGGATGCACGTGCTGTAGCAGAGGGGACCGTAAGAAACGGAAAAGAGAAGGTAACAGGGGAAGCACACAAAAAGAGTGAGTAGGAAGCGGTAACGAGGGAAAGGGGCAGAGGAGGATGACAGAGGATGAGATGCGACCGCGGCGACGGGGCGCATAAAAAAGGGGAGGAAAAGAGGATTGATTTAAGGAACAAATGAGTAGGGAAGGAGATCTCTTTAATGCTCGCAAGGGATGAGGGTGACGTCGCTAACAAAGCGTCACCCCGAAGAGGTACTATGTCATGAGCTGAAGCGTGAGGGTAGTTTACTGAGGCGGTTCACGGAAGGATTTCCCTTCCGGGAGAGAAGTGATGATCCGAGCGAGGACCCTGAGGTCCTCCAACGAAGCCTCTTTAATGGCTGCCGTTGCCACGCCATGAGCTCGCAGGAGAGAAGCGTACATCTCCGAAGTAGGCTAACGTTTTTTGGGAATTTTGGGTGAAGGAGAAGTCGCTTCACGCGACGCTGGTTTGAGGTCACGTTTCGGAGAGAGGGGAAGAGGGGCCGTTTCCCCTCCGCTTTTGGGAATTTCACGGACAGACAGGCTGTCAGTGGCCTCTGGCCTTGGAGATCTGACCTCCAACGAGGACGCTGGGGTGAGAGCGCGTGCAGGGAGAGATGGCGGAGGATGCACAAGCTGGGACCTCAAGTGGATTAACGGCACAGCTGGTAAGACCGGCTGGACAATGGAGGTCGAGGGAGCCAGTGGTGGTACAGGAGGCGTGGCGAGAGTGACGCGAGGACGCGGAGACGAAGGTGGTGATGGCCTTGTGCAGATGTTAGAGACTCGGGGGTCTGTGGGTATAAACAGTTCGGTGACGGGGAGGGGAATTTGAATATCAAATCGGCGGCTCCGTTGAGCCTCCGCTGCTTAACACAGGGACCCTGACCACGGCTTGAACCTGGCAAAGTCGCCCGCTGCACAGTGAGTCCGTCCAGGGGAGAATGATGGGCGTTGGTGCGTGAAGGAGCGCGAAGAATTTTGACGCGGAATCGCGCCCAGGTCACGCTCTCTATTTTGTCGAGCAGCGAATGGACTTCGCTATCAACATCCGCACCGCCGAGAGGGACTGTGAAATTGAGCAATCCCATGAGTTCGATGAGTTTGGGAGGCAGAAACCGAAGACGCCAAAGTCATAGGCTTCCTAGAGTAATGTCGCTGCCACTTTGACACTCCATTCCGTGAGGAATACGACCCAAAGCCCGTGCCGCGGATCGCAAAGATACCTCCCGTAATAAGTGAGCACAGTACTAAGCTCCGCCCAAAAACCCTGACACACTTCAAACTGTCCCCACGAGGAAGGGATTTTTTGAAAACGATTTGTGTAATGGTCTCGCGCAATTTCTCGCGCCTCTAGCATGTGGTATGCTACGAAGTAGCCGGTGCCCGAACGGAGACGACGCTCTGCACGTACAGTATGTTGGAAAAAGGGAAGGTTCCTACGTTTGAGATGACGGAAATTTTCCGGAATGATGGCTCCCGTCCAGAACATGGCTTCGTTGGTGGCAGTCCGTGGGTTATACAAAAGGCGATTTGCCTCTCTTACGGGATCCCCGGCGGTCCAGTTGATCATACTGTCAAAGTAAGATCGCTCTCCTTCCGTACGGTACTGCCAGGTGTCACAAAAATAACTGGCAGGTATGAGACCGTCGGTCAGTGGTAATTCGAGGCGATCGCAGACAGCGCACAGAAACCGCGCAGAGAGTGAATGACGGCCGTGAGGGGAGGAGCTGCCCAAAATAGAAGGAGGAACCGCGATGCGGGCTCGCCAATCGTAGGAGTGGATGGCCACGAGGGGGAGGTGACCGGGTAATATACCAGCGCCGTCGGGAAATTTATTTACGATATTCATGGAGTCGCGAACGCCAAGATCGCAGAACCAAGTAACAGCCGCGAACAAGAGGGGATGCTCACGTATGGACTTGTCGTGTAGTTCGTCGTGGGAGGGGTAGCGACGAGGGGAAGGATTAATTTGGGGAGTGGGTTGCAAAATCGATTGGGAAGGCGCCGGCGTTGGTCAAGATCGCCAAGTACGAGCAGTCCTAAGCCGATCCGTAAGGCGGAGCTGCGTGAGTAGTCGAAGGAGAATATGACATACATGATACAGGGCGGCGGTCGAAATGATGTCCGAAATGAGAACCCGCTCTTACGATGTCATCAACGCCGACGGCTGTTCTGCTGATACCAACGGGTGAGCCTAACAGCCGCGAATGCGGAACGCAAACGAAAAGGAAAAACTGTGAAGATCGTTCCTGTAGGAAGAGGTTGCAACGGACGACGGGGGTATGACGCGGAAATTTCTATGCGTTGAACCGAGGGAATGCGCACCAGCAAATGCTATCGACGTGGATTTATTGCGTGTATAAGGGAAGGATGAACCGGTATGAAGAGGCACGACATGGTTGTCTTGGACAATCCTCTGTGGAGCCCTGTGAAACGTACTGTACCGGTGCAGAGTGAAACAGGCGTAGGGGAGACGGATCAGTACTGGATCCAAGGAAAAATTGAGGGGACACGACGACCGCCTTGTCATGCCCGCGTCGGTCGAGACGACAGATAGAGTAGGAAATTACGACACGGACGCCTCAGAGAAAAGAGGAGGAAGTTGAGACTCGAAGCAGAGGAATATTTGGGACGCACACTGCGATAAAGAGGAGTAAAATGGGGTAAAGAGGAGGAATTGGGAAAAAGAAGAGGAGATGGACAGATGATGAGATGTGACCGCAGAGGCGGGGCGCATACAAAACAAAGAGAGAGAGAGGAGGATATTAGGAATCCGAGGAAACGGGCGAAGTCGGAGACTCCAAAGAGGACATCGTTTCCCCGACGAGGAGTTCAGCCGGACAATGGATCAGCCCGACATTCGAGGAAGAGTGTACCTGCATGGACCGTTCGGCGTTTCGCTAACGAACGGTGCGGAAAGAAACGCGGAAAGAAAAGAGGAGGAAATGGCTTAAACGGGAAGGTGACCCGGCAGCATTCCCACACCGTCGGCAAAGTCGCGCTCGATGCTAGTGACGTCGCGCACGTCGATGGCGGGAAACCAAGGAGCGGGCGCGTACAGTAAGGGATAGTCGCGCATGGATTTATCTTGGAGCTCGGCTAGTGAGGGGTATCGACGAGGGGTTGATGAAGGATGGAGACCGGGATGGAAGACCGGTTCAAGAATGTTGGTGTCCGGCGGAGGTCGGGGTATGGAAGGAAGGTCAATAGGAATGGAAGGCGTGTATGAGAAGCCCACACCGCGCCGACCGCGAGTGGTATGTCCGGCAGTGGGATCTGATGAAGGAAACATGGAGATCGTCTTACTCTCACGCAAGCGGCGACCGATGGTCGGAAGAAAAAGGAAGACGTTGGGAAGCAAAGGAGTGAAGCCGCTGCGCAAGAGCGCTCAGAAGGGGGATATGTAGTGCAATACCCGTCTCGGGTGGGGGGGTGAAAGGAAGTGAAAAACGAAAAATTGGATACTGTAGTCCGGGTTTTGGGGGACACACGTGTGCAACGAAGCGCACGATTATTTTAATTATTTAATTTATTTACTAATTAGATCTAGAATCTAGAGCCGGGAGCTACTGTACTCGCCCCGGCGGGGCTCTATATAACTTAGCCCTTTGACCGAACAAGTCAATAAACCAACCCGAGTTGCCGGAGTTGAATGTCGCCTTGGTCAAAGTCCGTCTCTACCAAGACGCTCCCTTTTACCTAAGCCTACGGCATCCTCTATTGCTCGGGGGTTCCCTTTCCTTTTTCCTTTATTTCCCTATCCTTTTCTATCTCTAATTCTACCTATTTTTCCCTTATCTTGTGTTGGTGCCATCGGCCTCGGTTGCGACCGAACCGGTGTAGGTGTCTTTGCCATCGGGCGACACAGTTGACGTAGTGCTGCTACTGTGACCCATTTTCCGACGGAGACTGTTGCAACGACGTCTCCCTCGAAGGGCTCCGTCGTGTTACAAGCCAGTGTTAGTGCCGTCGGCCTCGGTTGCGACCGAACCGGTGTAGGTGTTTCGAGCCATTGGGCGGCATGGTTGACGTAGCGCTGCTACTTTCATTTCATCCTGTCGGGCTGCGTTGCGACGCCCCCGTCGAAGGCCTTGTCGCGTTACAAGGTGTCGAGGAAGCTCAACGAGCATTGGCCTTACAACCCAATGGAACCGGTGTACCTACGTACAAGCCCCACCCCACACTCGTCCAGCAGTTCTCTTTTCAAGTCTCTACCACATCGATCCTGGGCCGGGCTATTTCTCTGTGCCCCTCCTATGAGGGATCTGGGCTACTACGAGTGGCAAGCTCGTTTAAACGGAGAAGGGGGAATTGGACACTCCGTAGCGCTGTGCCGTCGGTAGTTCTTCTTTTTGCTGCTGTTGTTGTTTTTGCTGAACCATCGGACCGCGGTCTCTGCCTGACAGGCGCATTGCACTACACTATCACTCGCAGTCCCGCTCGCACGCTTTCATACGCGCTCCGTATACGTCGACATGTCTACAGCTGAGCGCGAGGAGCGAGGGCCAGGTACGAAGGGGGGTTTGTTGCGCGCGAAGCGGGCCCCCCCACGAATAGTGCCCACCGTCAGACCTTCGATGTGCGCAGGTGTAGGGTGCGCCTTTGTCGCCTGTCGCTCTGGGACATCGCTTATCGGCGTTTGTTAAGCAGAAGGGAGGGAAGGGACCTGATCAGGATCGAGCTGCACCTCACGATGGCCAGCGATGCCGCAGACGTTGGCTACGGTGGCACACTCGGACTCGAAATAGGAGAAGGGTTGCAGGATTTGTGGGAGGGTCGTGTAGCATAATCACCCCCTACGACGAGGGGGGTGAGTACTGACAGTTCGGAAAGACCCCGATCGGCGGGAAGATAGAAGCACGGCCCACCCACGGTACCGAGCACCGGCTCGAGGTAGCGGTGGTAGAGCGGGATCGGAAAGGACGCGCGCACGCGCGAGCGGTTCTGCGTCTCGACGCCCCGGAGCGGTACTGGGTGACAATCCAGTACCGACGGGCGGAGGCGGAGGCGGCTCGTGGGCGTGCTGCGCGCGTCCTCAACCCGCGTGCGGTGCTACTATTAGGTAAAACGGACGGAAGTACCTGAGATTAAGCGGGCGGACCAAGGTGGACGATCTTTGACAAGTCCGTGCTTGTGGTCCTCCACCGCCGGCGGTCCGCTCATATTTAATGTACATTGTAGTCTATCATAACTCTACAGTAGTGCCGGTCGACCGACACTGTAACGTTATCAGCCGTCGGGGCTGACAGTCCACGTTTAGTACGGGTCCCGTACATGTGGAGGACACGTGTGTGCGCGCGTAGCTGTAAGGCTCGAGCCTTACTGTCCCTGATCTAATCCTAATCTAATTTCCGTTTGGGGTTATACCACATCACCCCCCTCAAGAGTGAACGTCCGCGTTTACTCCTGAGGCTTGTAGAACCTGTCCGTTATACTCCCTGAACCCTGAGCAGATCCGACCTGGTATATGAATTTCCTCCCCCTTGCGCACTGTCCCACTCCGTCCTTGACAGCTCCATTTGGTCGTCCCCTCTCGCGTCGCCGCCCGTGTCAGCATGGCCGACCCGCGGTCTATTCCTCTCGGGCGGTCACCCCCGGGCGTCGTGAAGCCAACGATGGCGAAGGCGGTGGTCCTCGGGACCCCGCCGACGAGCGAGCGCAGGCTCCCAGGTGCGTCATCCGGACTGTAGTGCAATACGCACCTGAAAAGGGGGGTGAAAAGAAAGGAAAATATTTGGATATGGAAAGTAGTCCGGGTTGGGGGACACACGTGTGAATAAGTGCACAGTTTTAATTTTTAAATATTTTATTTTATTTAGTTAATTAGTTGGCATTAATTTTGCTGACAGTAGATTAGATCTAGGATCTAGGGCCGCGAGCTACTGTGATGGCTCCGGCGGGGCGATATATACCTTAGCCCTCTGACCACCAAGTCAGTAAAGGTAACCCAAGTTGCCAGAGTTGAATATCGCCTTGGTCGAAGTCCGTCTTTCCCAAGACGCTCCCTTTTACCACAGATTACGTTATCCTTTGCGCTCGGGGGTTCCACTTTCTTTTTCCTTTATTTCCCTATTCTTTTCTATCTCTACCTCTATTTTTCCCTTAATTGTGTTGGTTCCACTGGAGTTGGTTGCGACCGATCCGGTGTAGGTGCTTTAGCCATCAGGCAACACGTTGTGTAGCGCTGCTACTGTTTCAAGTTCCGTCCGAAGGTTGTTGCAACGACGCCTCCGTCGAAGGTCTTACTGTATAAGACAGAGTGGGTACCGCCTACCCTGATCGCGATCGTGCTGGTGAGGGTGTTTCTAGCCATCGGGCAACACGTCAGTAGTAGCGTTGCTACACGGTTGCGATCCCGTTGGGTAGTGCTGAACAAGCCCCCGTCGAAGACCTTGAATTCCACACAAGGTGCTGAAGACGCTCGTCGAGCATTGGCCTTACAACCCAGCGAACCGCAGTTACATCCTCGTAGACAAGCCCAACCCGCACTCGTCGACCGCTCAAGTCTTCACAAGTCTCTACCACCATTATCCTCCCGGGCCGGGCATCTTTCATTAACCCCCCCGTCGGAGTTGAGCTACCGTGGACCGCAAGCCCACACAAGGGGAAAGGAAGTCTCGGAAGCTCCGTAGCGCGTGCCATCGGCAGTGGTTGTTGCTGTTGTTGCTTTTCTTCTTTTTTTGACCGTCGGACTGCGTTCGTGGCCTGCCAGGCACATTGCACTGCAAAAGTGGTATCCCGACCTAGAATTGTCTAAAGCAAACCCGACCTAGAATTGTGCCGACGACAGCCTCGGTCTGCAGTTGCACTACCAATGTGGTTTGGGTAACAGAGTCTTTTTATTTTTTGTTTGTAACTTTTTTTGTGTAGGTTCGCTCGTACGAGTGATGTCGACAAGCGCACCCGCGGACGTCGGTCCCGGGGCGAGTAGGAGCGGATCGGCAAGGGCGTCGAGGATCCCGCGAGGTCCTCGCACCCGAAGCCAGGCCAATACGGCCACGGATCCCGAAGGTCAAGAATCCTCGACGGGGATTGAAGCCGACAAGGATAACCTATCCTACAGGATCGAGAAGATGGGCGAGGAAATTCGCCAAGAGATGACGAAAAATCTCGAGGCTGAATTAGCCCTCGTCCGGAGGCAACTGGAGTTGCAAGCATCCGAGTTCCACACCGTTTTAGGAGAGCTGTCGGCTCGAGTGGATCTCGTCGAGAAAGAGCGAGGTGAGGCGACCGACGGTCTGGAACCAGAGGTCCTATTTTCGTTGAAACTTTCAGTCAAGGACGCAAGGCGCGACGCGAATCAGGCTTTAGAGTCCTTGAGGAAATTTAGAGCCAGTATCGACGACAGGTTTGACCGCGCCGCTCATCGTCTCAAGGACTTTGAACAGGCCACCCAGCAAGAGCCACTCCCAACGGGTGGAGAAGGCGACCGTCGATCGAAGAAGGACAAGGCCGATGTACAGCGGAGTTCCAAGTCGAAGACTTCAAAGAAGAATCTGCGACGCAGGAGCCAGAGTCACGGTAGTGACGAGCTGGAGGACCAAGACTCAATGACCGCGTCGAATGGCCATCCCGAAGATGGTGACGACGGTTCGTCGAACCATGCCAGCAATTCCGAACATCGTTAGAGGAAGGAAAAGGAATTTCGCAGGGCAAGAAAATTACCTCCAGACGGGGCGGGATAACTTCGTCCGCCTCGCGGAGAGACAAGGACGCTGAGCCAGAGGACGTCGCAAAGCGACGCGGGCCGCGATGGGAGGAGTTAGAGGAGCTGAATCCGACCAACTACCTCTTCAAGAAATTACTTTCGTACCGAACGTACCGCTTGCGGAACTCGCAGACATATTTGCCAAGTTCCCGGCGGACCACCGTGCGAAAAGTCAAGAGAGATATTCCGCCTAAGGTGAAGAAGGACAACACGTTCACAGGTGAGGACTGGGTCCTTGTGTTGGATTTTTTGGCAAAATTAGTTCAATAGTTCGATACTCAAGAAATGAACGAGGGGCAAGCGATCCGCTTGTTGCCCGAATTTCTAAGCGGCATCGCCTTGACACAGTACACTTCGGTGTCTCAGACGGCCGGGGCCCATCACGGAAAGATATCCGTTTGGCCGGAGGCCGTGGTTGTTGAGGAGTTTCGCAACCGACGAGGCGATCCGTCAAGCCGTGCTCGCATTGCGAGAAGTTCAGCAAAGACCGTCTGAAGACGAGATGGAATTTTATATCCGTCTGACGTACGCAAGCAATCGATGTGGAAACGTATATTCGATGAAAGAACAAATGACGATGTTTATTGAAGGACTCGATTCGAGTATCAAGCCGATGGTATCTCAATACCGACAAGACAATCGGGACGTTTCGTTTTTGAGACTAGTTAATCACGCGAAAGCGCATGGCTCTGCGAGCCGCGCTAAGGACAAGAAGACCAAGAAGGTCACGATTCAGATGCCGTCGACGATCAGGGCGGGTAAGAAGCCGAGGGCTTCTTATCCCGGTCGTAAAAGTCACGCTGCCGTCCACTTAGCCGAGTCAATCTCCACGCCAGATGAGCGCGGTGCGCATGGAAGTAGCGAAAATCACTACGAAGGAGCGTTAGTAGCCGAAGGCGAGTTCATTGAGCCATCGGAGGGCTACGGACACGAGGACTACGGGGACAGCGGGTCGTCAACTTTACCGACGCCTGCATACACGACGGAGTCGTTTTCAGAGCCCACGGATCCCGTGATGATGTTTCGGGGGCGCGGCCACACGCCGGCGCCGCGCATTCCGATGGAAGACAAGGGTACGACGTTTCGAAGGCCAGGCTGGATGGGAAGGCCGCAACGCCAAGGAAGGCCGCCGGCCCGTGGAGGACCTAGGACGCCGTATCCCGTCAAGACGCACGGTCTGGTGTGCTATCATTGCTATGAAAAGGGGCACGCCGCGCCAACGTGCATTCTTTCCCTCCGGGAAATGCACCGAGTTTTGGAAAATTATGAGGAGTTGTCTCCGATGGAGAGGTTAGGGATACCATCGACGAGTTACCTGAAGGTCAAGAATTGGTTCGATTCGCAGACGGCGAGCACGCCGAGTGCTTCAACGCCGAGGTCGAACCAACCCTTTCGAGGGCCCGCCGCTGGGCCCGCCTCGTCGGACGTGAGAAGGAACCCGGCGCCGCAGGCAAACTAGAGAAGGGAATCTTGAGGGAGTCACGAGAGGCGCAGGTTCAACGTAGTGCGTCCGGGACTCAGTCCCGTTCTTTGTCTCTAGAAAGAAGGGAAGGCCTCGATGAGGAGGTTGTTGGATTGGTGGATAAGCCCAAAGGGCCAGCCCAAGTCAAGAAAATTTTGAGCCGAGCCCGACATCATCCGCTGGAAGAAGTTCGAAGACCCTGCTACAGGGTTAAGCGAAGGGAGTGTCCCGAGAAGATTTTGGTTCTTGCGCGAAAAAACTACAAAGTTTACGCGGACGTTGGACCAACAGTCGGATTGATGAGCCGGGTGTTGTCAGTATTAGACACCGGCGCGGGACCAAACCTTGTGCGAAAATCGGAACTTCCGCCTGGAATGGAATCTCTAGTGTCCTACGGACCGACCCAAGACATTGGCGACGCGAACAATAGGCCACTCCGGACTCTCGGCACAATTAAAATGCCTGTGAGGCTTGGAAAATTTGTGGTCGCAGCCGAGTTTATTGTATGCGAAAAACTCGCAGTCCCGCTAATTCTAGGCGCGGACTACTGTGACCGGTTTGTGGAAGCAATTTATTCAAGGAAGAAAACGGTTGAGTTGGCGGATTTCTCGGAGGTTCCGATAGTTAGGCGGTTCTCGACGAGAAAAGGGAAGAAGAAGCTCGTCCCGGGAGAGGACGAGAATGATGGAAAGGGGGAGCGAATTTCCCCTAAGGTAAAAGTGGCAAGAGCCACGACTATCGAGCCAGGGACGCAACGCGTCGTGGAATGCACCTCGAAGAGGGCGGGCTTGGTTGTGGTTCAGCCGTACTCGTCGTTGTACGAAAGGCACGGGTTGACGTGCACAAATGGTGTCGTTCAGGTTGAGCCTGATAGGCCATTTCGTTTACTCGTTGCGAATTTTAGAACGTACCCTGTCAGGGTGCAAAAAGGCCAAGTGGTGGCAGAATTATTACCGCACCCGAGAGCCGCGCTCGAGAGCAAAACCACCATTGGTGAAGTTCTCGGAATTCAAGAACGGACGAAGGAAAATTATCGTAATTCCACCAAGACGCCTACGGGCGAGACAAGATGCGAACCGTCGGATCAAGCGCGCGAGGACCAGCCAGAAGAACGGTCGAGTGTGCTCTCTGCGACGGCATCGTCGAAGCCGGAGCAGCGGATTGAGCTGCCACCGCCGGACGCGGAGGACCTCGACCTGAGCCACGTGCCGGAACGGCTGGGCAAGCGGTTCCGTCGGATGTTGAAGAAGTATTGAAGGATGTGGGATGGGACGCTTGGTGAAATTAACACCACAGTCCATCGGATCGAGTTGATCCCCGAGACTCGTCCCATCGCACAAGCCCCGTATCGGGCCGGGCCTAAAGCCCGCGAAGTAGGAGATGCAGAAGTACAGAAGATGTTAGAAGCAGGAGTCATCGAACCGGCGCAGTCAGAATGGGCTTCGCCCGTTTTATTAGTGCCGAAGCCGGACGGATCAATGGGTTTTTGCGTAGACTACCGCCGGCTGAACGCAGTGACTGTGAAGGACACGTTCCCTTTGCTGCGCATAGATGAATGTTTAGACTTGCTTGGTGACACCAATGTTTTCTCGGCGTTGGACGCGATCTCGGGATATTGGCAGATGCGTATCCCTGAGTGCCATTGCGACAAGACCGCGTTTTCGTGTCACTCAGGTCTGTATCGCTTCTCAAGAATGCCCTTCGGGCTAACAAACGCGCCAGCGACGTTCCAGAGAGCAATGGATATCCTGCTCTCTCTGTTCCGATGGAAGTCGTGTCTGGTGTATTTGGACGAAATCATCATCTTCAGCAAGTCTTGGAAAGAACATATGGTTCACGTGGATGAAATACTGTCAGTATTCGAGAAGGCAGATGTGAAGCTCAAGCTTCGCAAGTGCGAATTTTTCGTCGAAAAGATCAAGTACCTGGGCCATGTCGTTCGGCCAGGTACATTGGAAGTTGACACCGCCCGAATTGATGCATTGGAACAAGTGAGGTACCCTCAAACGCAGACACAGCTCAGAAGCTTCCTGGGACTTTGTTATGTCTACCGCAGATTCGTTCTGCATTATGCGAAAATTGCGCATCCTCTAAACCAAGTACTGAAGAAAGGACAACCGGTCCAGTTGGAAGGATTAGACAAACTATGCGAAAAAGCTTTTCATAAGCTCAAAGACGCTATCTTGGCGCCACCGGTGTTGACGCTGCCGAAGGAGGACATACCATACTCGGTAGACACCGATGCAAGCCACTATCAAATCGGCGCTGCATTATTTCAAACGCATCCGGATGCGCAACGTAAACCCATCGGGTTCTTTTCAAGAACGTTAGACGCAGCCGAGAGAAACTATTCTGTATCAGAAAAAGAATGCCTAGTGGTAATTTGGGCTGTACAGACTCTAAGACCATATCTATATGGCGAGCATTTCATTGTGCATACCGAACATGCCTCATTGAGGTGGTTGATGAACGTAACCGACCCCAGCGGGAGATTAATCCGATGGAGGCTCCGCCTCTCGGAATTTGATTTCGAAATCAAGTACAAGTAGGGCAAGGCTAACAGCCAAGCTGATGCCCTGTCAAGATAACGGACACCAGGGGAAACCGTCGACGAAATCGACGAAGAAATCCCATGCTTTATGGCCGAACCGGCCGAGGGTACAGTGGAGGATGAGGACAGTTTCGACACGTTAGGCGACATCCTCGCTCTTGAGGAGGGGCCGCCTCTGATCGCCTCGATTACTTCGAAGCTGTCACTCCGGAGGAGCTCATTCGCGAGCAAGCCGTCGACCCCTTCTGCAACCGCATCAAGGAAGACATTGATGCCGGAAATGTGAGAACGTTCAGCGTGGAGACCGAGGAACTCAAAGGAACTCTATGCCGTACCGCAGCGGAGTTTGTACAAGTGGTGATACCACAATCGTTAAGGGACCGCGTCCTAGGGTTGAGCCACTACGCAAAATTGGCAGGCCACCCGGGAGGCAGGAAACTTTACAAGACATTGAGAAGATATTTATACTGGCATACGATGGCCCTAGACTGCTACGCAGTCGCGAAGAATGGCGCCGCATGTGCGCGGGAAAGGGTGAAGTTAAGAAACACGAAGGAAATGAAGCTGTTCACGCCCAAAGCTCCGCTGGAGTTTGTCGCCATCGACATCCTCGGCGAGCTAATTACAACTAAACGAGGAAATCGGTATATTCTCGTGATCAGCGATCGATACTCGAAACTGGTACGAACCGTACCGTTAAAGAAGATATCAGCTGCGCACATCGCACAAGCCTTCGTTCACCATTGGGTATTCGTGTACAGACCGCCGGTCAAGATGCTGTCCGACAATGGAACACAGTTCACGGCCCGGTTCTTTCAGAACGTCTGTCGAATTCTCGGTATACGCAATGTGTTCACGACTACGTACCACTCGCAAGCCAACGGCCAAGTTGAGAGGTTTAACCGCACGCTGACTTCCGCGTTGCGAAAATATGTTGGAGAGCATCCCAAGGACTGGGACCTATTTAGCGACGCAGTGACGTTCGCATACAACACGCAAGTTCATCGAACTACGAACATTGCGCCCTTCGAGCTGGTGTTAGCTCGGGCGCCGAGAAGCATTGCGTTACAAGCACAGCCAAGTTTGGAAGGATTTAGCTCGAATCGAGCGTACTACCTGAATTGGCAGTCGTGGTTGGAAAGCCTGATGAAAGGCGCTGATAAGAGCTTGCGGAAAGAACAAGCGCGCTACAAGCGAAATTTCGACGCAAGGCTCCGCAAGCCGAAGTATGACATCCCTTCAGGATCATACGTATTCCTTCGAAAAGATCAAGGCACGGCCACCGAGCCGAAACATAAGTTGGCACAAGTGGCTACGGGTCCATATCAAGTGAAGGAGTCAACTGAGAATACGGTCGTCATTGCCATCGGCGACCAGGAAGAGCGCCTGTCGCGAGATAGAGTCGAATTAGCCCCTAGTCCCAAGGACTACACGCCGATAGTCGGGCTACGACAAGCGCTACAATTCCTCAACCAAGAAGGGGAACGAGAAGAACCCGCCGCGCAAGCGAAGGATAGGACGGATGACGGACCTTTGATAAATCAGAAAGCTGCGGGCATCCCGCTCGATCTACAAGAGATGGGACGTTCGGAAGAGCAGGATGAGGATGACTCGCTGGCTCGTCGGAAGGGGGAACGACCGTTGGACACGCAGGAAGAAGGAACCGAGAGTCAGGAGTATGTGATCGACAGGATCGTGGACCACGGCTACGACGAGGAGAACTTAATTCTCAGGGTGAAATGGTACGGCTATACGCCCGAGGCCGCGACGTGGGAGCCAGTAGAACAGTTACCGCGTAGCGCAGTCGTGACGTACTTCCGAAGGAAGAGACTACCCTTGCCTCAGCAAGTGGCACACGTGCAATCAGGATAAACTCCGTCATGAGACGCCCAGGCAGGAGGCAGCGCGAGGACCCGGAAATCGAGGAAGGATGCAGGAAGCCCAAGGACGTGGGTTGGAAAGAACAGGAAGGAATTGAGTACGGAACCCATGCAGGTGCCCGAACCGGCGTACACCGCCACGCTATGAAATGGGACGTCCCACTGTAGTCCTGGATTACGTATTTAGTCTACTGGAACACCCACACACGTCACCGACAGGCGCAGGAGAAAAGACGTCAAAACCAGCGATTTATCCTTGCAGGACCCGATTTAATCGAAAGAATGGATCACGCCGGTCACGAGTTGCCGAACCGGCAGTGCAAATCGGGGACGAAACACAAGCCGTCATTCACACACTATAATCAGAATTTAGAAAAAGAAAAAACATCGCGAGTGTTGGTTGTCACCGCCACATCCGACCGCACAAGTACCCGAAGTGACCTGGTGGCAAAGCCATCATCAACCATGCAGGACACTTGCCAACGGTACGACCATGTTACTCACCTGGGTTGTGCTACAACTTAACATACTATCGGCACCCTCGATGAGGGGGAATTATTGTTCGAGCATGGCTTGCGGCGACTGACGCTGGCGCTCGCCTAAATCCTTTCGGCACGAGTGACCCACTAACCTATTTGCCACGGTAACCCTCTTTCCTTTTTCTTGTTTTTGTACTGTTCTGTTTCGTTTTTGTTGTTGCCACATAGAGAACAAGACCCTGCACCGCGGTCAACAACGACCAAGCCTTGCGACACACACCGGTCGACGACCCTTGAGCGAACACGATCGAGGGAGATTTGCGACCAGCCGATCATAGTCAATTTTTTTACGCTGTGTGTCAAGCCGAGACGGAGAGCGAGTGGTTTTCTTCTTTTCTTTTTGTTGCTCAAGGACGCCCAGTTACTAAATTCCATATGCCCGTCAGGAAGAAAGTACCGCCGGGTAGTTGGAGGAGACCCCGAGGGACAGAAGAGAACTCGGCGACTGAAGTTATGCTCAAAATGAGAATCTGCTCCCACGACGCTGTCCACGCCGACGGCTGCCCTGTTTTCACTAATGATCGTGTAGTGCAATGCGCCTGTCGGGCAGAGACGGCGGTCCGATGGTCCAGCAAAAACAACAACAGCAACAAAAAGAAGAACTGCCGACGGCACAGCGCTACGGAGTGTCCGACTCTCCCTTCTCCGTTTAAACGAGCTTGCGACTCGTAGTAGCTCGGATCCCTGATGAGGGGGGCACAGAGAAACAGCCCGGCACGGGATCGGTGTGGTAGAGACTTGCGAAGAGATCTGCCCGACGAGTGTGGAGTGGGGCACGTACGTAGGTACCCCGGTTCCACTGGGTTGTAAGGCCAATGCTCGTTGAGCTTCTTCGACACCTTGTAACGCGACAAGGCCTTCGACGGGGGCGTCGCAACGCAGCCCGACGGGATGAAATGAAAGTAGCAGCGCTACGTCAACCGTGCCGCCCGATGGCTCGAAACACCTACACCGGTTCGGTCGCAACCGACCCCGATGGTACCAACACTGACTCGTACTACGACGGAGCCCTTCGAGGGAGACGTCGTTGCAACGGTCTCCGTCGGAAAATGGGTCACAGTAGCAGCGCTACGTCAACTGTGTCGCCCGATGGCTCGAAACACCTACACCGGTTCGGTCGCAACCGAGGCCGATGGCACCAACACAAGATAAGGGAAAAATAGGTAGAATTAGAGATAGAAAAGAATAGGGAAATAAAGGAAAGAGAAAAGGGAACCCCGAGCGATAGAGGATGCCGTAGGCTTAGGTAAAAGGGAGCGTCTTGATAGAGACGGACTTCGACCAAGGCGACATTCAACTCCGGCAACTCGGGTTGGTTTATTGACTTGTTCGGTCAAAGGGCTAAGTTATATAGAGCCCCGCCGGGGCGAGTACAGTAGCTCCCGGCTCTAGATTCTAGATCTAATTAGTAAATAAAATTAAATAATTGAAATAATCGTGCGCTTCGTCGCACACGCGTGTCCCCCAACCCCGGACTACAGTATCCAGTTTTTTTCGTTTTTCACTTCCTTCCTCCCCCCTTTCCGAGTCGGGTATTGCACTACATATCCCCCTTCTGAGCGCTCTCGCGCAGCGGCTTCACTCCCTTGCTTCCCAACTTCTTCCTTTTTCTTCCGACCATCGGTCGCCGCTCGCGTGAGAGTAAGACGATCTCCATGTTTCCTTCATCGCATCCCACTGTCGGACATACCGCCGGCGGTCGCCGCGGTGTGGGCTTCTCACACACGGCTTCCATTCCTAGCGACCTTCCTTCTATACCCCGACTTCCCCCGAACACCAACGTTCCTGAACCGGTCTTTCATCCCGATCTCCATCCTTCATCAGCCCCTTGTCGATACCCCTCACTAGCCGAGCTCCAAGGTAAATCCATGCGCGACTATCCCTTACTGTACGCGGCCACTCCTTGGTTTTCGGCCATCGACGTGCGCGACGTCACTAACATCGGGCGCGACTTTGCCGACGGTGCGGGGATGTTACCGGGTCACCTTCCCCTTCAAGCCATTTCCTCCTACGATTGTCGTGCCCGTGTCGCCATTCCCCCTTCTATCCTGCGTCGTTCCTCCCCTCGTGGCCGACAGTGCCTATCCCTGCGGTTCATGGAAGCCGTCCTCGACCGCCTCGACCTATCCCTATCCGATGCCCTCATCCCTCCGTCCTTCGGATGTGACACGTGGAAGTTTCGCACGGACGGGGAGCGTGATTACCTTGACAACCTCCTCAGCTGGACACGGCGTAACCCCGTGCTCGAGGCGGACCGCCTGTAGCATAACCAACTGACGGTGACTAACGATGCCCTGTCATACACGCGCGCAATCCTCCCCCTCAATTTCCGATATACGAAACGCGGGAACATCCCCTTCTTCTAGCATACGGTCCGATTCGACCGTAAGATGAGATCGGACACGGGATATTTCCTAGCTTACCAAATGGTTGAGGCGGGGGAAATTGCTCGGTCACACTATCCCAACCGGTACCAGCAACTCCCCTCGTGGTGGGGACAATTTGAGGTCTGCCAAGGGTTTTGGGCAGAGCTCGGTCCCATCCTTACCTACTTTGGAAGCCATCTCACTGATCCTCGTCACGGGTTGTGGGTTGTCTTTTTGACGGAGTGGTGCGTGAAGGTAGCCGCCACCTTGCTCTGGGAGGCGTACGATTGTTGGCGGCTTTGGTATCTTCCTCCGAAGCTCGTCGAGCTCATGTGCCTTTTGGACTATACTGTGCCCTTGGGCGGAGCAGACACCGACTTCGAACTGCACTCCTTACTCGAAAAGATCAATCAGGTCGACTGGGATGTTGTCCCCCCTATCAACTCATCCCGATCCTTCGCGAGGCGACGCCCGTCCTTTTCTCCCGGACGAAGTCACGGTGCGGCGGGTGACTTTGTCTGGTTCAACCCTTGGACATCCGCCTTGTGCTCTCCCTCCGAAGCGCGCCTCAGTCGCCAATTCGGCAACCAAGTTCCAACCCCTGACGTAGCTCCCATACGAGCCGTAGATCCCCGCGCAGACGACGTTTGCCCCCGACCGTCTGCTCCAGATTCCCCTCTCCCTGCAGCCCCTGCTGCTGCTCCCGATTCCCCTCTCCCTGCAGCCCCTGCTGCTGCTCCTCCTGCTGTCGATATCCCCTCGGCAGGGCATACCGAAACTCTGTCGGTTAGGGAAGCATTGTCTTCCCCACCGTCCCCATCAATTCCCAAAAAGAGCGACGGAGCCATTGACATCTACTGCACATTGCTCCGCGCTCATGGCATCGAAGGTGAAGCTCTCCAAGGGGCTTCCCTCGATGATCTGCGAGTCCTTGCTCGACTCGTTACCTCACTCCCAAAGGAAAAATCCTTGGGTGTGCCGCCCCACTGACCCGCCACTCGGACGACTCCCACCCCCTGATCCATTCTCGGATTATTACCCGTTTGGGGTGACGTCTGGTTATCGACGTCACCCGGTAGCTATTGGATAATAAAATGAATCACCTGCGTATCCCCCGTTACCTTCACTTTCCTCCTCTTTTTTTGTATGCGCCCCGTCGCCGCGGTCGCATCTTCCTCTTTCCACTTTCCTTCTCTTTTCGTCGTTACTGTATTTCTTCTCTTACCCTTTTTCTGTGCACCTCTGCTACTGCAGTTGCACATCCCCTATTACCTTCTCTTTTCCTTCTCTTGTGGTCACGTCTGCTACAGCGCGTGCATCCGTGTTACCTTCTCCTCCACCCCTTATTCAGAATGTCGTTCTCTTTTTCCTGTTTCCTCCGCCAGAGGTCTACGACCGTGAGACAGAATAAAATACTTCCCTTCCTCAACGGACTCGCGTCATTGCGCCTCCAAGGTTGCCTTCATCATTTTCGGTTTTTCGGTTTTCCATGCCGCCGTTGAATATCCCGTCGACGACAAACACATTAACCCCTGCTATGGGGTTTCCTCTCCTTGGTCGCCAAATCGGCAACCGGTCTTGGGGAAATCTCAATCATAGCGCGCTTACATGCGCACGCAACGTGGTGCAAACTTCCTTCCAAAGTGAATAATTTATAGTCCTCCGTCCCCTTGGCAACTAGGAACTTGAGAATTAGCAGTACGAAAAACGTTCGTAGTTTTCGACGAACTTCCCGTGTCTTTTGTTGTCTGTGGGGTCACGGCTTGAGCGCGTCGACGACGACCCGCTTTCAGTAAAGCTCGGCTTCCTCCCCAAAGCGAATAAACCCCTTTGAGATCAGGTGACAATTGAGCCTTGAAGTTTCCCGTCGGTGGAATGCCTGCGTGTGTTCCATTTAAATCCGCCACTCTCAGTGTGGGTACCCTCCGCTTTTAACGGCATCTCGTAAACGCTGTCCCAGCTGTCGTCTCTCGTCCAACAATTATTCCTCAACGAATTTTTCCTCGGCAAGGTCTCCATCGAAAACACAAAATGAAGCGGGGAGGGGGGTCCCCTTCGTCCTCCTCCGGTCTCTTAAGCATTCGGGGCAACCAGCTGTCGAAGTTAATATAGGCCTTCGGCGTTCGATCACTCAGAGCAGTCAACAAATCAGCACTGTCGAAAGGGTCCACCGGTTCGTTCACCATCATCCCAGAGCTCTGCTCTCTCCCCTAAATTACTAAATGCCAAGTCCGTCTCAGGCCGCTACGCGACGAAGCATTTCGACCGACCTGGTTTCGTCCTTCTTTGTCACTTCGGCTACGAACGGTCGTCTTTTAGACATCAGCCTGCGTGTGATCAGTGTCGCATAGTCGACAGTTTCAAACGTCTACGATCAGACACAGCTGATGTAAAATTACACCCAGTCTCGTTCCCTTGGGATGAGAACTGGTACGTTCTTCGTACCGATGCAGTACGTTACGATGATTCTTCTTGACCGACGAAGTTCTCCTTCCCTGCGCCGCACGGTCTAGGTTCACCCTCAACGAGCGCCGCTCGGCACAGTAGCAAGTGGCTCGCCTCGGCCGTTGTCAATCTGGCCAGGGGGTTCGTTCGGGCAGACCCATAACATGAGTGAGTGTTAAATCATCGATTGTTCGAACGTTCGTGCTTCGATGGCATGCTATCGCCTAGAACGGGCGTCGATTTTCGTTGTTACGAATAATTCGCACAGAGGCGTCATTTGGCTTTATACCCAAACATCCCCGCTTTCAAAGCAGGGACACCAAATTGGTGCGGTTTGATCCGGCTGACGAGCAAATACCCTTCAGACCATCGCGTCTCTTCTCCATTTTGTCTTGACGACCGACGCACCGTGTTTCTTTTCCAAACGATCCAATCTTGATTCGACGCGTTTCGTAATGTAAAAGCCAGCGCCATACAGTAGCCTCCTTCAACAATTATTGATTCTCTTTTTGCCCTCTGGACCCTGTGCATCGGCGCGGCCTCACGTTCCGCCTTCGTAAGAAATAGGATCCGGCCACGGAGCGGGGAAGCAAGATATAAACCAAATAAATAACAAGATAGGAAAATTAAACAAGGATGAATGAATGAAGAGCATGGTGAGGGATAGCGAAGGGGACCATCCCAATACATCGCTTGAGGTATGGGCGAACATGTGAACTTGGCGACGGTATTTTTCGCACGCAGCAGACGGATCGTAGTCAAGTAGCTCGTCGAGTGAAGCTTTCTTCCG
This sequence comes from Chondrus crispus, assembly GCF_000350225.1. Lineage (NCBI taxonomy): Eukaryota > Rhodophyta > Florideophyceae > Gigartinales > Gigartinaceae > Chondrus > Chondrus crispus. Next base: position 327,973 of record NW_005178634.1, on the reverse strand, counting down.
TTAGAATGGTTCTTAGCGAGATGACCATACCGATGAAGGAGGGCGTGAGTACCTTGATCTCCTCGTTCATAAAGCAGTCACTTCCCGTCTCCATCCTCCTCTCTATTTTTTTCTTTCCCTTCAGTACCTTTCAGTCATAAACCGAGGCTTTTGCGAACATCAGGTGTCGTCGGCTCTCGATGGGTAGTCAGAACAACGGGTTCGATCTGCGTAGTATTGGGGGTTCCCCCATGCGCGCCGCCTGAGTCACCTGGACATCGTTTTCCGAGGCGTCCTCTCTAGACCCAATACACAGAAAATTTAGCTTCGTATCACTCAGTTCATTGGGACCGCATTTCCGATGAAGACTCCCCAATTTTGCCCCTTTTTCTAAGCTGTTGGCCCTAGCTGCTGTTAGGAATTCCCGTCGGTGGTAAAACGGAGCAGCCACCAGTAGAACGGCTTCGTGGGGGCGGATTCTCATTACGAGCACGACCTCGGTTTCCGAATAAACTTCGGTCCTTCGGACTCTTCGCCCTCCACTTGTAAAGTACTGTCCTCCTGGCCGGTCGACGGAACTTCGTGGCGTAACGCCCTTGCGCAATGAACAGCAGAACAACTCGTTCTTCTTCTCAGTGTGACACACCGCATAGTTACTTGATGGTGATTGTCGGTTCGCCGCTCTGAATTGTTCTTGGGGCCTCGATCGGTTGGCGTCGCCACTCTTGTCCGTCGCCGTTCGCGACGCGGGGTTCGCGCTCTGTGCGTGAAAGAAAACAAACATAAAAAATAATAATAACAAAGACAAAAACGGAAACATAGGAAAGATATGGGGGGGTTATGGCGGCAGGCCGGTAAGTAAGTCACTCGTAGTGTGGCGTCGATGCGGGAGCGACAAAGCTCTTCCGTAATGATGATGTTTCACGCGGCGCTGTGTAGCCGTGTACTTGCACGTGGTGTCGATGGGTCAGGGCAACAGTGGTCCATGTGGACCCATCTTCTCGCTCGTCGAGCGGGGTTTAGGTGTTGCGAACGAACTTGGCAAGTGCTCTCATGTGCGATCGATCGCAACTTCGCCGGTGGCGAGCCCCTAGCATTTGTGCGGTCGGCGGTGGGGGTTGCCAACAACGTTTCGTACAAGTGCGGGCTTTTTCCTTAATTGCAGTTAATTTTTCGACGTATGGCCGGAGTTCAGTCTGCGACTCGTGCTGATCATTTGACAGCTTACCAGCAGCGAGCCCCAATATCTTTTGATTAAATCACACCCCATGAGGGCGGATTGTCGATCTAGGCGTCACATCACGTGCACGCGGCGGCCGCGTGTGATCGTATCCAAGGAGGTAAATTACCCCGGCCTGAGACTACAGTACATCTCCCCTTCCACGGCCTGGCCGCGCGGGCCATTTCATTCATGGACGGGGGTCCCAGGCAAAATCGCTTGAGTCTTTCGTTTCCCTTCTCCTCACTCCGAGGGGTCTCGTTTCCGGCGACTGTCCTTACTCTCTCTCCGCGACGCTGGTCACTGCATCACTTCAAACTCGAGAGCCTCCTGATGGGGACCATCCCCAATACAATTCCAACATTTCACTCGCGGTCTTATCACGTCCCAAATCATTCACTTCCTCTCGATCGGCCTCCCTCGCGTGCGCCTCTACATCAGCTGTATCTTTTCCCCTCCTTCTCCCTCGACTCGAGGGTAACCCGCTCGTCAGTCCCTTTTTGCAAAGGCGTTCCCGACGGAAGACTGCCTGACTCCTCTCGCTCCGACTTTCCTTGCTTGCGGGTCTGTTCGTTTCGAACTTCTGACTCTTCCGTGTTTCCTAATCGGCTAATTCTATTGACGAGGCCTACCCCGCTCGCGCGTGCGCGACTTGCGGCGGCAAGAGTAATTTCTTCCTTCGAAAATACGTGACGGCCGCACTGCGGGGCAATTGCTCAATGGGCTCCCACGTCGCGTCCTCGGGCGCATAACCGTACCATTCCACCTTGAGGATCAAATTACCATTTTGATAATCGTGGTCGACGACCCGGTCGATTACATATTCCGTGTTCTCTGTTTCCTCTCCTTTCTCTGAACTGTTTCCTTCCCCCTTCTGAAGATCTTCCAACTCGTCCTCTCCTCTGGACGTTCCGACCTCGCGTAGGTTTGGAGGTGTCTCCGCTGTCGGCGTTTGACCAACTAAATTATCCTGGTCCCCCGTCGTAGGCGCACGGGTGTGAGGACGTTCCTCGTCCTCCGTTGCCTCTCCTTCTTCGTTTAACTCCGGCTCTCCCAGGAACTGTAGCGCTTGACGTAGGCCGGTTATCGGCGCATGGTCCATTGGGCTTGGGGCTAATTCCACCCTGTCTCGCGATACGCGTTCCTCCTGATCGCCAATGGCAATGACTACCGTATGTTGATCCGATCTTCTGACCTGATAAGGCCCTGTAGCGACTTGTGCGAGCTTATGTTTCGGTTCGCTAGCCGTGCCCTGCTCCTTCCGGAGGAACACGTAGGACCCTGGTGGGATCTCGTATTGCGGTTTTCGAAGGCGTGCGTCGAAATTTCGCTTGTACCGGGCTTGTTCCTTTCGCAAACTCCTATCGGCGCTTCGCATTAGGCTCTCCAACCACGACTGCCATTTCAGGTAGTATGCTCGTGACGAGCTGAAGTTCTCCAATGTTGGTTGCGCTTGTAACGCAATGTTTCTCGGCGCCCGAGCCAACACCAGCTCGAAGGGCGCAATGTTCGTAGTTCGATGAACTTGTGTGTTGTAGGCGAACGTCACAGCGTCGCTAAATAAGTCCCAGTCCTTGGGATGCTCTCCAACGTATTTCGCAACGTGGAAGTCAGCGTGCGGTTAAATCTCTCAACTTGGCCGTTGGCTTGCGGGTGGTACGTAGTCGTGAACACATTGCGTATGCCAAGAATTCGGCAGACATTCTGAAAGAACCGGGCCGTGAACTGTGTTCCATTGTCGGACAGCAGCTTGACCGGCGGTCCGTACACGAATACCCAATGGTGAACGAAGGCTTGTGCAATGTGCGCAGCTGATATCTTCTTCAACGGTACGGTCCGTACCAGTTTCGAGTATCGATCGCTGATCACGAGAATATACCGATTTCCTCGCTTAGTCGTAATTAGCTCGCCGAGGATGTCGATGGCGACAAATTCCAGCGGCGCTTTGGGCGTGAACAGCTTCATTTCCTTCGTGTTTTTCTTAACTTCACCCTTTCCCGCGCACATGCGGCGCAATTTTTCGCGACTGCATAGCAGTCTAGGGCCATCGTAGGCCAATAAAAATATCTTCTCAAAGTCTTGTAAAGTTTCCTGCCTCCCGGGTGGCCTGCCAATTTTGCGTAGTGGCTCAACCCTAGGACGCGGTCCCTTAACGATTGTGGTATTACCACTTGTATAAACTCTGCCACGGTACGGCATAGAGTTCCTTCGAGTTCCTCGGTCTCCGTGCTGAACGTTCTCACCTTTCCGGCGTTCATTTCTTCCTTGATGCGGTTGCAGAAGGGGTCGACGGCTTGCTCGCGAATGAGCTCCTCCGGAGTGACAGCTTGGAATTGATCGAGGCGATCAGGGGCGGTCCCCCCCTCAAGAGCGAGGATGTCGTCTGCCGCGTCAATACTTTCCTCGTCCTCCGCTGTACCCTCGGCCGGTTCGGCCATAAAGCATGGGATTTCGTCGTCGATTTCGTCGACGGTTTCTCCTGCGGTTCGCAACCTTGACAAAGCGTCCGCCTGGCTGTTAGCCTTTCCCTTTTTGTACTTGATTTCAAAATCGAATTCCGAGAGGCGGAGCCTCCATCGGATTGATCTCCCGCTGGGGTCGGTTACGTTCATCAACCACCTCAATGAGGCATGGTCGGTATGCACGACGAAGTGCTCGCCATATAGATATGGTCTTAAAGTCTGTACGGCCCAAATTACCGCTAGACATTCTTTTTCTGATACAGAATAGTTTCTCTCAGCTGCGGCTAACGTTCTTGAAAAGAACCCGATGGGTTTGCGTTGCGCATCCGGATGCGTTCGAAATAATGCAGCCCCGATTTGATAGTCGCTTGCATCGGTATCTACCGAGTAGGGTAGGTCCTTCTTCGGCAGCGCCAACACCGGCGGTGCCAAGATGGCGTCCTTGAGCTTATGAAAAGCATTCTTGCATGGTTCGTCGAATCCTTCCAACTGGACCGGTTGTCCTTTCTTCAGTAGTTGGTTTAGAGGCCGCGCGATTTTCGCATAATGCGGAACGAACCTGCGGTAGACATTGCAGAGTCCCAGGAAGCTCCTGAGCTGTGTCTGTGTTCGCGGGTACCGCACTTGTTCCAACGCGGCGGTTCGCGCGACATCGACGTCTAGCGTACCTGGGTGGACGACGTGGCCCTGGTACTTGATCTTTTCCACGAAAAATTCGCACTTGCGAAGCTTGAGCTTGACACCTGCCTTTTCCAATACGGAAAGTATTTCATCCACGTGCACGATGTGCTCCTCCCACGACTTGCTAAAAATGATTATGTCGTCTAGATACACCAAACAGCATTTCCAACGGAACGGAGAGAGCAGGATATCCATTGCTCTCTGAAACGTCGCTGGCGCGTTAGTTAGCCCGAAGGGCATTCTTGAGAAGCGATACAGACCTGAGTGACACGAAAATGCGGTCTTGTCGCGGTCGCGCTCAGGGATAGGCATCTGCCAATATCCCGAGATCGCGTCCAACGCGGAGAAAACCTTGGTGTCACCAAGCGAGTCCAGGCACTCATCCATGCGCGGTAAGGGGTACGTGTCCTTCACCGTTACTGCGTTCAGCCTGCGGTAGTCTACGCAAAAACGCATTGACCCATCCGGCTTTGGCACCAGCAACACGGGCGACGCCCATTCTGACTGCGCTGGTTCTATCACTCCTGCCTCCAACATCTTCTGCACCTCTGCATCTTCTACTTCGCGGGCTTTAGGCCCGGCCCGATACGGGGCCTGTGCGATGGGACGAGTCTCGGGGATCTACTCGATCCGATGGACTGTGGTATTAATTTCGCCAAGCGTCCCATCCCACATCCTTGAATACTTCTTCAACATCCGATGGAACCGCTCGCCCAGCCATTCCGGCACGTGGCTCAGGTCGAGGTCCTCCACGTCCGGCGGTGGCGGCTCAATCCTGCGTTGCGGCTTCGTAGATGCCGACGCGGAGAGCTCTGCCGACCGTTCTTCTGGCTGGTCCTCGCGCGCTTGATCCGACGGTTCGCATCTTGTCTCGCCCGTAGGCGTCTTGGGGGAATTAGGAAAATTTTCGTTCTTCCTTTCTTGAATTCAGAGAACTTCACCAATGGTGGTTTTGCTCTCGAGCGCGGCTCTCGGGTGCGGTAATAATTCTGCCACCACTTGGCCTTTTTGCACCCTGACAGGGTACGTCCTAAAATTCGCAACGAGTAAACGAAATGGCCTGTCAGGCTCAACCTGAACGACACCATTCGTGCACGTCAACCCGTGCCTTTCGTACAACGACGAATACGGCTGAACCACAACCAAGCCCGCCCTCTTCGAGGTGCATTCCACGACGCGTTGCGTCCCTGGCTCGATAGTCGTGGCTCTTGCCACTTTTACCTTAGGGGAAACTCGCTCCCCCTTTCCATCATTCTCGTCTTCTCCCGCGACGAGATTCTTCTTCTCTTTTCTCGTCGAGAACCGCCTAACTATCGGAACCTCCGAGAAATCCGCCAACTCAACCGTTTTCTTCCTTGCATAAATTGCTTCCACAAACCGCCTAACTATCGGGACCTCCGAGAAACCCGCCAACTCAACCGTTTTCTTCCTTGCATAAATTGCTTCCACAAACCGGTCACAGTAGTCCGTGCCTAGAATTAGCGGGACTGCTAGTTTTTCGCATACAATAAACTCGGCTGCAGCCACAAATTTTCCAAGCCTCACAGGCATTCTAATTGTGCCGAGAGTCCGGAGTGACCTATTGTTCGCGTCACCGATATCTTGGGTCGGTCCGTAGGACACTAGAGATTCCATTCCAGCTGGGAGTTCCGATTTTCGCACAAGGTTTGGTCCCGCGCCGGTGTCTAAAACAGACAACACCCGGCTCATCAATCCAATTGTGGGTCCGATGTCCGCGTAAACTTTGTAGTTTTTTCGCGCAAGAACCAAAATCTTCTCGGGACACTCCCTTCGCTTAACCCTGTACCAGGGTCTTCGAACTTCTTCCAGCGGATGATCTCGGGCTCGGTTCAAAATTTTCTTGACTTGAGCTGGCCCTTTGGGTTTATCCACCAATCCAACAACCTCCTCCTCGAGGCCTGATTTTTCCTTTAGAGACGGGGAACGGGGCTGAGGCCCGGGCACAGTACGTCGACCCTGTGCCTCTCGCGACTCATGCGAGATTCCCCTCTCTAGTTTTCCTGCCGTTGCGGGATCCTTCTCACATCCGACGGCGCGGGCCCCGCGGTGGGCCCTCTGAAGGGTTGGTTCGACCTCGGCGTTGAAGCACTCGGCGTGCTCGCCGTCTGCGAATCGAACCAATTCTTGACCTTCAGGTAACTCGTCGATGGTATCCCTAACCTCTCCATCGGAGACAACGCCTCATAATTTTCCAAAACTCGGTGCATTTCCCGGAGGGAAAGAATGCACGTTGGCGCGGCGTGCCCCTTTTCATAGCAATGATAGCACACCAGACCGTGCGTCTTGACGGGATACGGCGTCCTAGGTCCTCCACGGGCCGGCGGCCTTCCTTGACGTTGCGGCCTTCCCATCCAGCCTGGCCTTCGAAACGTCGTACCCTTGTCTTCCATCGGAATGCGCGGCGCCGGCGTGTGGCCGCGCCCCCAAAACATCATCACGGGATCCGTGGGCTCTGAAAACGACTTCGTCGTGTATGCAGGCGTCGGTAAAGTTGACGACCCGCTGTCCCCGTAGTCCTCGTGTCCGTAGCCCTCCGATGGCTCAATGAACTCGCCTTCGGCTACTAACGCTCCTTCGTAGTGAGTTTCGCTACTTCCACGCGCACCGCGCTCGTCTGACGCGGACATGGACTCGGCTAAATGGACTGCGGCGTGACTTTTGCGACGGGGATAAGAAGCCCTCGGCTTCTTCCCCGCCCTGAACGTCGACGGCGTCTGAATCGTGACCTTCTTGGTCTTCTTGTCCTTAGCGCGGCTCGCCGAGCCATACGCCTTCGCGTAATTCACTAGTCTCAAAAATGAAACGTCCCGATTGTCTTGCCGGTATTGAGATACCATCGGCTTGATACTCGAATCGAGTCCTTCAATAAACATCGTCATCTGTTCTTCCATCGAATATACGTTTCCACATCGATTGCTTGCGTCCGTCAGACGGATATAAAATTCCATCTCGTCTTCAGACGGTCTTTGCTGAACTTCTCGCAATGCAAGCACGGCTTGACGGATCGCCTCGTCGGTTGCGAAACTCCTCAACAACCACGGCCTCCGGCCAAACGGATATCTTTCCGTGATGGGCCCCGGCCGTCTGAGACACCGAAGTGTACTGTGTCAAGGCGATGCCGCTTAAAAATTCAGGCAACAGGCGGATCGATTGCCCCTCGTTCATTTCTTGAGTATCGAACTCTTGTATCGAACTCTTGAACTAATTTTGCCAAAAAATCCAACACAAGGACCCCGTCCTCTCCTGTGAACGTGTTGTCCTTCTTCACCTTAGGCGGAATATCTCTCCTAATTTTTCGCACGGCGGTCCGCCGGGAACTTGACAAATATGTCTGTGGGTTCCGCAAGCGGTACGTTCCGTACGAAAGTAACTTCTTGAAGAGGTAGTTGGTCGGATTCAGCTCCTCCAACTCCTCCCATCGCGGCCCGCGCAGCGTTGCGACATCTTCGGGCTCAGCGTCCTTGTCTCTCCGCGAGGCGGACGAAGTGACTCCGCCTCGTCTGGAGGAAATTTTCTTGCTTGACGAAATTCCGTTTCAGTCTTCTGAACGGCGTTCGGAATCGCCCGAATGGTTCGACGAACCGCCGTTACCATCCTCGGAGGGACCAAGCGACTCCGACTGTGAGTCGCGGTTCTCCGGATCGTCACTACAGTGACCCTTGCTTGTACGTCGCTTGTCCTTCTTCGAGGGCTTCGACTTGGAACTCCGCTGCCGAGCGGGCTTGTCCTTCTTCTACCGACGGTCGCCTTCTCTACCCGAAGGGAGCGGCTCGTCGTCCGATCCTTGCGGAACTTGATCCGCGGCCTGCTCAAGGTCCTTGAGACGTTGCGCGGCGCGATCGAATCGGTCATCGATGCTTGCTCTGAATTTTCCTAAGGACTCCAAGGCTTGATTCGCGTCGCGCCTCGCGTCCTTGACCGAAATTTTCAACGAGGCTAGGACCTCCGGCTCCAGACCGTCGGTCGCCTCACCTCGCTTCTTCTCGACAAAATCCACTCGAGCCGACAGCTCTCCCAAAACAGTGTGGAACTCGGATGCTTGCAACTCTAGTTGCTTCCGGACGAGGGCTAATTCAGCCTCGAGATTTTTCTTCGCTTCTTCGCGAATTTCGCTGCTCATCTTCTCCAACTTCTCGTCGAGGTCAGTCTTGTCGGCGGCTATACCCGTAGGGGATTCTTGATCTCCGGGGTCCGTGGCCGTATTGGCCTGGCTCCGGGTGCGAGGACCCCTCGGGATCCTCGACGCTCGTGCCGATCCGGCTCTGCTCGCCCCGGGACCGACGTCCCCGGGTGCGCTTGTTGACATCGCTCGTACGAGCGGACCTACGCAGCAAAAAGGTTACAAACAAAAAGAAAATAAAAAAAGAGTCCGTTACCCAGACCACTTTTGTAGTGCGTCTCCAGACCTGGACTTTCGTAGGAAAAAGTCTTGATCAGGTCTCCTGTACACCAAAAATTCTAGGTCGGGTTTCCTGTAGAAAATTCTAGGTCGGGAGACCACTTTTGTAGTGCAATGCGCCTGTCGGGCAGAGACCGCGGTCCGATGGTCCAGCAAAAACAACAACAGCAACAAAAAGAAGAACTGCCGATGGCACAGCGCTACGGAGTGTCCGACTCTCCCTTCTCCGTTTAAACGAGCTTGCGACTCGTAGTAGCTCGGATCCCTGATGGGGGGCACAGAGAAATAGCCCGGCCCGGGATCGGTGTGGTAGAGACTTGCGAAGAGATCTGCTCGACGAGTGTGGAGTGGGGCACGTACGTAGGTACCCCGGTTCCACTGGGTTGTAAGGCCAATGCTCGTTGAGCTTCTTCGACACCTTGTAACGCGACAAGGCCTTCGACGGGGGCGTCGCAACGCAGCCCGACGGGATGAAATGAAAGTAGCAGCGCTACGTCAACCGTGCCGCCCGATGGCTCGAAACACCTACACCGGTTCGGTCGCAACCGACCCCGATGGTACCAACACTGGCTCGTACTACGACGGAGCCCTTCGAGGGAGACGTCGTTGCAACGGTCTCCGTCGGAAAATGGGTCACAGTAGCAGCGCTACGTCAACTGTGTCGCCCGATGGCTCGAAACATCTACACCGGTTCGGTCGCAACCGAGGCCGATGGCACCAA
>NW_005178634.1:259216-318442 GCF_000350225.1 Chondrus crispus | reverse complement strand
GATGCCGTAGGCTTAGGTAAAAGGGAGCGTCTTGATAGAGACGGACTTCGACCAAGGCGACATTCAACTCCGGCAACTCGGGTTGGTTTATTGACTTGTTCGGTCAAAGGGCTAAGTTATATAGAGCCCCGCCGGGGCGATTACAGTAGCTCCCGGCTCTAGATTCTAGATCTAATTAGTAAATAAAATTAAATAATTAAAATAATCGTGCGCTTCGTCGCACACGCGTGTCCCCCAACCCCGGACTACAGTATCCAGCTTTTTTCCTTTTTCACTTCCTTCCTCCCCCCTTTCCGAGTCGGGTATTGCACTACAGATCGTACTTCGACTACATCACTCCACTAACGCAATGACCAGGGGAAACACGACCACAGGGAGGGACGAGGTTGATCAGGAGCCTGAGGGGACTTAGTTCAGTTTATCGTAATTTTTGATCAGCCTGTCGCGACTGACGCAAGCGTGAACGTATTTTATCACGCGAGACCTACGTATGCGTTTATCAGGATAACCCCGCTTTCGTTTCTATTTTGTTTCCTTTTTCTTTTTTTGGTGTCGAGGACGCAGTCCTCGAAACAAAAGTTCGGAGGACCCACAGGGAAGAGAGAAACTCTAAGGGAGAGGAGAAGCCCGGGCCACGATGCCGACGGCATGACGAGCCCAGGGGTTGCGACAAGCGAGTTCAACAGGGGATGGAGAGAACGGCTTGCAAACCCATACGGACATGCCGACGGCATGGCGAGTCGTCAGTGTCAACTCGCATCAGGAAATGAAGCGGCGTCGGTCAAATCAGAGGCCTGTTAACAGCCAACCAACGAGGAAAGGTGAACGTTTTCAATAAGTTACAGCAAAGAAAAAAGAGAAAAAGGGTACCCTCGTTCGTAGTGACAAGATGAAACTTTACTTTGAATTTAGAAAGTAGCGAAAAGGAGAAGAGGAGGAGGAGACAGGGCGACAAATGAAGGGGGAGCATACGTTGTAATCGGTAGGAGAAAGGACGATGGTGAAGGAAATTGGGGACTCCTCACGATCAGGAGGACGAATGAGTGTCGGGATTTTGACTCGGACGCACGAACCGTACCATTTTGAAAAAGAAATGGGGAGGGCACTCGCCAAACAGGGAACGAGGATTCGCGTAAAGAGACGGAGAAGGAAAACTCGCAAACGCCCGAGGAAGATGGAAGTGATAATCGATGAAGTACGCGAAGCGCCGTGACGAGGAAAGCCCCGGCGCTTGTTTTCAGTGAGCCCTCACGGTTCGGCACTGTAGAACAAGAGATACACAGGAGAAGGCCAGGGTTCTGTAATACGCGATCGCATGCGGAAAACGAGGATCGCATTCTGTGGTAGTTGGTACCAAGGGCAACAGCCCTCACCGAGCCCGGATTCGTCTGTCGCATTTCTTTATTGACGTATAGGGGCTGGCGTTGTCAAGGTGACTATTGAAGTTTTTCAATGCGGACCCCCGGTCTGAAGAAAGGAAGACAAACAACATTTTGTTAACGAAAATAGGTACCCTTGTCAAGCAGGAAGTTAAGAATCAAAGTCTAAAACGCACCGGCACGCTGGGAACGGAACGCATACGTATTTAATTGCGATATGGTATCAAGGGAAAAAGTTGCGTAGGCGCGAGGAAGACTAAGGAGAATGTACACCGCCCAACCTTGTTCACTGCCGCGCGGGTGACTTTCAAGCCGAGGGAGAAGGTGCGGAACATATGCAGTTGATGTGCGGGTGCACGCGAGCAAGGCAACTCGAGAGGAAGTGCATGACGCGGGATGAGGACAAGGGAAATGAAATGACTTCAGCGATTCTGCTTGGGACTCCCTCACCTGAATGAGACGATGCCGAGCCACAGAATGGAAAATTTACTGTAGTCTCAGACTACCCTCTTTGGACGCAATCACGCGCCGCCGTGCGCACGCGAGATGACGTTTGGATCAGTGATCCGCCTCCCCGTCTAAAATAATTTGACGAAAATATTTAGGAGGGTTTCTGTGAGAACGGACAGCAAGGAACTCGTCCCTTAGGATCCCAAATTCAAAGGGGTTGCTGGCTCGCCGTTTCACACGATTGTCAGCGGCGACTCAAAAGCTACCCTGCCGCTCATGAATGTTTATGGCACGCCGAACGACTCGCCGAGCCAAGAGAATTCAACGTGATCGCACGAAAGGAGCCTGAGCATCGCCCCGACGATCCCAAAAAGGGATAGTTCGTACACTGGTATTTCATTTGGGGGAAAGATTTTCCAGTTACCTTGGTTCTCTACCGGAGAGATTGGAAGCGAACTTCGACCCGGAGAGAACAGAGGGGACTAACGGACGTGACAATTCACTGTCGGTGAAGAAGAGGATTTCGCCAACCGCGACCAAATGGCGAACACAAACGGAAACGTTCTACGAAGACCTCGAGCTTTTCCCTTGACACCCCGCCAGGACCTCGCCGCACGATGCTTATGAGAAGGCGAGAAGGGACATCCGACTGCAACTCAAAATTGTGTTGCTGATCACATCGACGAGCTCAACTAAGAGCTAGACTATGGAAACGACCAGTATTCATTTATTTATTGTCATATACCCAACCTCCGCGGTTTACCAAATTTATCAATCATGAGCCTCACCGAAGGAGCACTGCGGACAATATGACGTCGTCATCATGAACAGGGGACGTTCAAAAACGAGCTGGACGAAGGGAGGGGTCATTGCAGAAGAACTACAAGGACTTCGGGTACTACCCGTACAGCGAAAAAGGAAAGAAAAAGAAATTTGGATCGAGTTTCAACTACGTGGAGGGCCTTACAAAGTTGTACGTGTGACTACCGCCCAAAAGCAGAAGCACACAGGCGTAGGGAAGTTACCAGTCCCTCGACTCCGAATATTTCACATGATAATTGTGTACAGACGTCGATGAAGTCAGGACAGGGATGGATCGGGATCGTTCAACCGTCGGGAGGCCCCAGAGGAGGTAATCACGTGTTTGAGAGCTGGGATATTTTCTCGCGAAGGCGTGAAAATAGACATCGAGAAAGCCTGAAGGGAAATGAAGGTGAGGGCATTTCGGAAGGCAGTGAGAGGTCCGTGGGCCGATCAATGAAAAAAGAGAGGGCATAACTCCCCAGCCGGCGGTCTTGTGGATTGGCAAAGGAAAAGAGAAGGTAATAAGGGATGTGCGACTGCAGTAGCAGGGGTGCACGGAAGATGGATAAGAGAAGGGAGACGGTAACGAGGAAAAGAGAAGGGAAGTGGAGAGAAGAAGATGCGACCGCGGCGACGGGGCGTATGAAAAAAGAGGAGGAAGTTGATAGGAGACGGAAATGCAATTTATTTTCGGTGGAACGAAGAGAAGTGTCGACGATGAGACGACACTCTCAGAGGCCAATGATCCAAACATGGATCGGCAGGACGCTACCATCGGCAATGGGTCAATGGGACAATTCATCCAAGGATTTTTCCTTTGGAAGTGAGGCGATAAGTTGCGCCAGTAAGCGCTGGTCAACGATGGACGCTTCTCGAAGAGCCCCCTCGTTTATTCCGTGAGCACGGAGCAATGTGCGATAGACGCTGGCGGCGCCGTTGTTCTTTTTGATTAACATCTGGAGAGGACGGGGAGGTCGAACCTCCCCTGGTCGATTGGACTGCGTCGGCGGTTGGTGACAAGGGGGCGGCAACTGGAACAGCCGCAGGAGAAGGGGGACGAGCTGGGACGTGCACAGGGGAAGACGGTGCAGGAGGAGCCAACGGGGTGACGGACGAAGAATTTCCTTTCCTTTCTGGGGCTGCGCGCACGGACAGACTGTCAGTCCGGCTAGATGACGAGGGGACCTCTCTCGTCTCTGAGAGAGGTTGACACCTGGCCACTGGAGGTGAATGAGACTGCAAAGGGGATTTGTCCTGGAAGCATACCGGCGCCGTCGGCGAACGAGTGAGCAATGTCATCGAAGGCGCATACATCGATCACTGAGAACCATTTAGCGGAAGCAAAAAGCTCAGGATTAAGGCGCATGTCCTTATCGTGAAGCTCCGACGCAGCAGGGTATCGACACGAAGACGGAGTGTTAGAACCGGAATCGATGTGGACAACAGGACCGGCATGTTGGGAATCAGGGGGTAATCGAGGGATGGAAGGAAGACTTAGAGGGTTGTGGGAAGTGAAAGAAAAGCCCACGCCGTAGCGCTTGCGTTTGGTACCACCACTCGAGTGCCTTGGGGATGAAGGAAACATGGGGCCCGTCTTGCTCTTGCACTTTCACCGATTACCGGACGCGGCGGTGTAGGGTTATGGGCGAAACGGCCAGGAGATTATACGATGACTGTAGTGCAATACCCGTCTCGGGTAGGGGGGAGGAAGGAAGTGAAAAAGGGAAAAAATTGGATACTGTAGTCCGGGTTTGGGGGACACACGTGTGCGACGACGCGTACGATTATTTTAATTATTTAATTTATTTACTAATTAGATCTAGAATCTAGAGCCGGGAGCTACTGTACTCGCCCCGGCGGGGCTCTATATAACTTAGCCCTTTGACCGAACAAGTCAATAAACCAACCCGAGTTGCCGGAGTTGAATGTCGCCTTGGTCGAAGTCCGTCTCTATCAAGACGCTCCCTTTTACCTAAGCCTACGGCATCCTCTATCGCTCGGGGTTCTCTTTTCTCTTTCCTTTATTTCCCTATCCTTTTCTATCTCTAATTCTACCTATTTTTCCCTTATCTTGTGTTGGTACCATCGGTGTCGGTTGCGACCGAACCGGTGTAGGTGTTTCGAGCCATCGGGCGACACAGTTGACGTAGCGCTGCTACTGTGACCCATTTTCCGACGGAGACCGTTGCAACGACGTCTCCCTCGAAGGGCTCCGTCGTATTACGAGCCAGTGTTGATACCATCGGTGTCGGTTGCGACCGAACCGGTGTAGGCGTTTCGAGCCATCGGGCGGCACGGTTGACGTAGCGCTGCTACTTTCATTTCATCCCGTCGGGCTGCGTTGCGACGCCCCCGTCGAAGGCCTTGTCGCGTTACAAGGTGTCGAAGAAGCTCAACGAGCATTGGCCTTACAACCCAGTGGAACCGGGGTACCTACGTACGCGCCCCACCCCACACTCGTCGAGCAGATCTCTTCGCAAGTCTTTACCACACCGATCCCGGGCCGGGCTATTTCCCTGTGCCCCCCATCAGGGATCCGAGCTACTACGAGTCGCAAGCTCGTTTAAACGGAGAAGGGAGAGTCGGACACTCCGTAGCGCTGTGCCATCGGCAGTTCTTCTTTTTGTTGCTGTTGTTGTTTTTGCTGGACCATCGGACCGCGGTCTCTGCCCGACAGGCGCATTGCACTACAAAAGTGGTCTCCCGACCTAGAATTTTCTACAGGAAACCCGACCTAGAATTTTTGGTGTACAGGAGACCTGATCAAGACTTTTTCCTACGAAAGTCCAGGTCTGGAGACGCACTACAAAAGTGGTCTGGGTAACGGACTCTTTTTTTATTTTCTTTTTGTTTGTAACCTTTTTGCTGCGTAGGTCCGCTCGTACGAGCGATGTCAACAAGCGCACCCGGGGACGTCGGTCCCGGGGCGAGCAGAGCCGGATCGGCACGAGCGTCGAGGATCCCGAGGGGTCCTCGCACCCGGAGCCAGGCCAATACGGCCACGGACCCCGGAGATCAAGAATCCCCTACGGGTATAGCCGCCGACAAGACTGACCTCGACGAGAAGTTGGAGAAGATGAGCAGCGAAATTCGCGAAGAAGCGAAGAAAAATCTCGAGGCTGAATTAGCCCTCGTCCGGAAGCAACTGGAGTTGCAAGCATCCGAGTTCCACACTGTTTTGGGAGAGCTGTCGGCTCGAGTGGATCTCGTCGAGAAGGAGCGAGGAGATGCGACCGACGGTCTGGAGCCGGAGGTCTTACCCTCGTTGAAAATTTCGGTCAAGGACGCGAGGCGCGACGCAAATCAAGCCTTGGAGTCCTTACGAAAATTTAAAACAAGCATCGATGACCGATTCGATCGCGCCGCGCAACGTCTCAAGGACCTCGAGCAGGCCGCGGATCAAGTTCCGCAAGGATCGGACGACGAGCCGCTCCCTTCGGGTAGAGAGGGCGACCGTCGGTCGAAGAAGGACAAGCCCGCTCGGCAGCGGAGTTCTAAGTCGAAGCCCTCGAAGAAGGACAAGCGACGTGCAAGCAAGGGTCACTGTAGTGACGATCCGGAGAACCGCGACTCACAGTCGGAGTCGCTTGGTCCCTCCGAAGATGGTAACGGCGGTTCGTCGAACCATTCGGGCGATTCCGAACGCCGTTCAGAAGACTGAAACGGAATTTCGTCAAGCAAGAAAATTTCCTCCAGACGAGGCGGAGTCACTTCGTCCGCCTCGCGGAGAGACAAAGACGCTGAGCCCGAAGATGTCGCAACGCTGCGCGGGCCGCGATGGGAGGAGTTGGAGGAGCTGAATCCGACCAACTACCTCTTCAAGAAGTTACTTTCGTACGGAACGTACCGCTTGCGGAACCCACAGACATATTTGTCAAGTTCCCGGCGGACCGCCGTGCGAAAAATTAGGAGAGATATTCCGCCTAAGGTGAAGAAGGACAACACGTTCACAGGAGAGGACGGGGTCCTTGTGTTGGATTTTTTGGCAAAATTAGTTCAAGAGTTCGATACAAGAGTTCGATACTCAAGAAATGAACGAGGGGCAATCGATCCGCCTGTTGCCTGAATTTTTAAGCGGCATCGCCTTGACACAGTACACTTCGGTGTCTCAGACGGCCGGGGCCCATCACGGAAAGATATCCGTTTGGCCGGAGGCCGTGGTTGTTGAGGAGTTTCGCAACCGACGAGGCGATCCGTCAAGCCGTGCTTGCATTGCGAGAAGTTCAGCAAAGACCGTCTGAAGACGAGATGGAATTTTATATCCGTCTGACGGACGCAAGCAATCGATGTGGAAACGTATATTCGATGGAAGAACAGATGACGATGTTTATTGAAGGACTCGATTCGAGTATCAAGCCGATGGTATCTCAATACCGGCAAGACAATCGGGACGTTTCATTTTTGAGACTAGTGAATTACGCGAAGGCGTATGGCTCGGCGAGCCGCGCTAAGGACAAGAAGACCAAGAAGGTCACGATTCAGACGCCGTCGACGTTCAGGGCGGGGAAGAAGCCGAGGGCTTCTTATCCCCGTCGCAAAAGTCACGCCGCAGTCCATTTAGCCGAGTCCATGTCCGCGTCAGACGAGCGCGGTGCGCGTGGAAGTAGCGAAACTCACTACGAAGGAGCGTTAGTAGCCGAAGGCGAGTTCATTGAGCCATCGGAGGGCTACGGACACGAGGACTACGGGGACAGCGGGTCGTCAACTTTACCGACGCCTGCATACACGACGAAGTCGTTTTCAGAGCCCACGGATCCCGTGATGATGTTTTGGGGGCGCGGCCACACGCCGGCGCCGCGCATTCCGATGGAAGACAAGGGTACGACGTTTCGAAGGCCAGGCTGGATGGGAAGGCCGCAACGTCAAGGAAGGCCGCCGGCCCGTGGAGGACCTAGGACGCCGTATCCCGTCAAGACGCACGGTCTGGTGTGCTATCATTGCTATGAAAAGGGGCACGCCGCGCCAACGTGCATTCTTTCCCTCCGGGAAATGCACCGAGTTTTGGAAAATTATGAGGCGTTGTCTCCGATGGAGAGGTTAGGGATACCATCGACGAGTTACCTGAAGGTCAAGAATTGGTTCGATTCGCAGACGGCGAGCACGCCGAGTGCTTCAACGCCGAGGTCGAACCAACCCTTCAGAGGGCCCACCGCGGGGCCCGCGCCGTCGGATGTGAGAAGGATCCCGCAACGGCAGGAAAACTAGAGAGGGGAATCTCGCATGAGTCGCGAGAGGCACAGGGTCGACGTACTGTGCCCGGGCCTCAGCCCCGTTCCCCGTCTCTAAAGGAAAAATCAGGCCTCGAGGAGGAGGTTGTTGGATTGGTGGATAAACCCAAAGGGCCAGCTCAAGTCAAGAAAATTTTGAACCGAGCCCGAGATCATCCGCTGGAAGAAGTTCGAAGACCCTGGTACAGGGTTAAGCGAAGGGAGTGTCCCGAGAAGATTTTGGTTCTTGCGCGAAAAAACTACAAAGTTTACGCGGACATCGGACCCACAATTGGATTGATGAGCCGGGTGTTGTCTGTTTTAGACACCGGCGCGGGACCAAACCTTGTGCGAAAATCGGAACTCCCAGCTGGAATGGAATCTCTAGTGTCCTACGGACCGACCCAAGATATCGGTGACGCGAACAATAGGTCACTCCGGACTCTCGGCACAATTAGAATGCCTGTGAGGCTTGGAAAATTTGTGGCTGCAGCCGAGTTTATTGTATGCGAAAAACTAGCAGTCCCGCTAATTCTAGGCACGGACTACTGTGACCGGTTTGTGGAAGCAATTTATGCAAGGAAGAAAACGGTTGAGTTGGCGGGTTTCTCGGAGGTCCCGATAGTTAGGCGGTTTGTGGAAGCAATTTATGCAAGGAAGAAAACGGTTGAGTTGGCGGATTTCTCGGAGGTTCCGATAGTTAGGCGGTTCTCGACGAGAAAAGAGAAGAAGAATCTCGTCGCGGGAGAAGACGAGAATGATGGAAAGGGGGAGCGAGTTTCCCCTAAGGTAAAAGTGGCAAGAGCCACGACTATCGAGCCAGGGACGCAACGCGTCGTGGAATGCACCTCGAAGAGGGCGGGCTTGGTTGTGGTTCAGCCGTATTCGTCGTTGTACGAAAGGCACGGGTTGACGTGCACGAATGGTGTCGTTCAGGTTGAGCCTGACAGGCCATTTCGTTTACTCGTTGCGAATTTTAGGACGTACCCTGTCAGGGTGCAAAAAGGCCAAGTGGTGGCAGAATTATTACCGCACCCGAGAGCCGCGCTCGAGAGCAAAACCACCATTGGTGAAGTTCTCTGAATTCAAGAAAGGAAGAACGAAAATTTTCCTAATTCCCCCAAGACGCCTACGGGCGAGACAAGATGCGAACCGTCGGATCAAGCGCGCGAGGACCAGCCAGAAGAACGGTCGGCAGAGCTCTCCGCGTCGGCATCTACGAAGCCGCAACGCAGGATTGAGCCGCCACCGCCGGACGTGGAGGACCTCGACCTGAGCCACGTGCCGGAATGGCTGGGCGAGCGGTTCCGTCGGATGTTGAAGAAGTATTCAAGGATGTGGGATGGGACGCTTGGCGAAATTAATACCACAGTCCATCGGATCGAGTAGATCCCCGAGACTCGTCCCATCGCACAGGCCCCGTATCGGGCCGGGCCTAAAGCCCGCGAAGTAGAAGATGCAGAGGTGCAGAAGATGTTGGAGGCAGGAGTGATAGAACCAGCGCAGTCAGAATGGGCGTCGCCCGTGTTGCTGGTGCCAAAGCCAGATGGGTCAATGCGTTTTTGCGTAGACTACCGCAGGCTGAACGCAGTAACGGTGAAGGACACGTACCCCTTACCGCGCATGGATGAGTGCCTGGACTCGCTTGGTGACACCAAGGTTTTCTCCGCGTTGGACGCGATCTCGGGATATTGGCAGATGCCTATCCCTGAGCGCGACCGCGACAAGACCGCATTTTCGTGTCACTCAGGTCTGTATCGCTTCTCAAGAATGCCCTTCGGGCTAACTAACGCGCCAGCGACGTTTCAGAGAGCAATGGATATCCTGCTCTCTCCGTTCCGTTGGAAGTTCTGTTTGGTGTATCTGGACAATATAATAATTTTTAGCAAGTCGTGGGAGGAGCACATCGTGCACGTGGATGAAATACTTTGTGTATTGGAGAAGGCAGGTGTGAAGCTCAAGCTTCGCAAGTGTGAATTTTTCGTCGAAAAGATCAAGTACCTGGGCCATGTCGTTCGGCCAGGTACATTGGAAGTGAACGCTGCGCGAACCGTCGCATTGGAACAAGTGAGGTACCCGCAAACGCAGACCCAGGTCAGGAGCTTCTTGGGACTTTGTAATTTCTACCGCAGATTCGTTCCGCATTATGCGAAAATCGCGCATCCGCTCAATCAACTGTTGAAGAAGGACAACCGGTCCAGTCGGAAGGATTCGACGAACCGTGCAAGAAAGCTTTTCATAAGCTCAAGGACGCCATCTTGGCACCGCCGGTGTTGGCGCTGCCGAAGAAGGACCTACCCTACTCGGTAGATACCGATGCAAGCGACTACCAAATAGGCGCTGCACTATTTCAAACACACCCGGATGCGCAACGCAAACCCATCGGGTTCTTTTCAAGAACGTTAGCCGCAGCCGAGAGAAACCATTCTGTATCAGAAAAAGAATGTCTAGCGATAATTTGGGCCGTACAGACTTTAAGACCATATCTATATGGCGAGCACTTCGTCCTGCATACCGACCATGCCCCATTGAGGTGGTTGATAAACGTAACCGACCCCAGCGGGAGATCAATCCGATGGAGGCTCCGCCTCTCGGAATTCGATTTTGAAATCAAGTACAAAAAGGGAAAGGCTAACAGCCAGGCGGACGCTTTGTCAAGGTTGCGAACCGCAGGAGAAACCGTCGACGAAATCGACGACGAAATCCCATGCTTTATGGCCGAACCGGCCGAGGGTACAGTGGAGGACGAGGAAAGTTTTGACGCGGCAGACGACATCCTCGCTCTTGAGGGGGGGACCGCCCCTGATCGCCTCGATCAATTCCAAGCTGTCACTCCGGAGGAGCTCATTCGCGAGCAAGCCGTCGACCCCTTCTGCAACCGCATCAAGGAAGAAATGAACGCCGGAAAGGTGAGAACGTTCAGCACG
Source organism: Chondrus crispus (assembly GCF_000350225.1). NCBI lineage: Eukaryota > Rhodophyta > Florideophyceae > Gigartinales > Gigartinaceae > Chondrus > Chondrus crispus. The sequence continues at coordinate 307,675 of NW_005178634.1, read as the reverse complement.
GAGACCGAGGAACTCGAAGGAACTCTATGCCGTACCGTGGCAGAGTTTATACAAGTGGTAATACCACAATCGTTAAGGGACCGCGTCCTAGGGTTGAGCCACTACGCAAAATTGGCAGGCCACCCGGGAGGCAGGAAACTTTACAAGACTTTGAGAAGATATTTTTATTGGCCTACGATGGCCCTAGACTGCTATGCAGTCGCGAAAAATTGCGCCGCATGTGCGCGGGAAAGGGTGAAGTTAAGAAAAACACGAAGGAAATGAAGCTGTTCACGCCCAAAGCTCCGCTGGAATTTGTCGCCATCGACATCCTCGGCGAGCTAGTTACAAGTAAGCGAGGAAATCGGTATATTCTCGTGATCAGCGGTCGATACTCGAAACTGGTACGAACCGTACCGTTGAAGAAGATATCAGCTGCGCACATCGCACAAGCCTTCGTTCACCATTGGGTATTCGTGTACGGACCGCCGGTCAAGCTGCTGTCCGACAATGGAACACAGTTCACGGCCCGGTTCTTTCAGAACGTCTGTCAAACTCTCGGTATCGGCAATGTGTTCACGACTACGTACCACCCGCAAGCCAACGGCCAAGTTGAGAGATTTAACCGCACGCTGACTTCCGCGTTGCGAAAATACGTTGGAGAGCATCCCAAGGACTGGGACTTATTTAGCGACGCTGTGACGTTCGCCTACAACACACAAGTTCATCGAACTACGAACATTGCGCCCTTCGAGCTGGTGTTGGCTCGGGCGCCGAGAAACATTGCGTTACAAGCGCAACCAACATTGGAGAATTTCAGCTCGTCACGAGCATACTACCTGAAATGGCAGTCGTGGTTGGAGAGCTTAATGCGAAGCGCCGATAGGAGTTTGCGAAAGGAACAAGCCCGGTACAAGCGAAATTTCGACGCACGCCTTCGAAAACCGCAATACGAGATCCCACTGGGGTCCTACGTGTTCCTCCGGAAGGAGCAGGGCACGGCTAGCGAACCGAAACACAAGCTGGCACAAGTCGCTATAGGACCTTATCAGGTCAGAAGATCGGACCAACATACGGTAGTCATTGCCATTGGCGATCAGGAGGAACGCGTATCGCGAGACAGGGTGGAGTTAGCCCCAAGCCCGATGGACTATGCGCCAATAACTGGCCTACGTCAAGTGCTACAGTTCTTGGGAGAGCCGGAACTAAACGAAGAAGGAGAGGTACGGGAGGACGACGAACGTCCTCACACCCGTGCGCCTACGTCAGGGGACCAGGATAATTTAGTTGGTCAAACGCCGACAGCGGAGACACCTCCAGGTCTACGAGAGTTCGGAAAGTCCAGAGATGAGGATGAGCCGCTGGCTCTTCAGAAGGGGGAACGACAGTTGGACACGGAGGAAGAAGGAACTGAGAGTCAGGAGTATGTGATCGACAAGATCGTGGACCACGGCTACGACGGGGAGAAATTAATTCTGAAGGTGGAATGGTACGGTTATACGCCCGAGGACGCGACGTGGGAGCCCATTGAGCAATTGCCCCGCAGCGCGGCGGTCACGTATTTCCGAAGGAAAAGATTATCCTTGCCCGCGCAGATCGCGCAAGCGCAATCAGGATAGTGGTAACCAAGAATTTCACATGTCAATGTCAGTGTGGTAATCCGCGCGGGGCATAGCGAGCCGACCTGAGGGTCGAGAAAAGGAGAATGATGAGATGGAACGAACCAGGGGAGGGGCCTTCAGACAGCCAACCGGCAAGTAGACGCAGCGCGAGCACGAGTAGGATGAGCGTCGCGATGAGATACTCAGGTCGGAAGTCGCGTAAGGATGTGCCAAGCGAGAAAAGAACGCTGGAAGAACGGGAACATAGGCTGGAAAGTCCACCTCCTTCACTCTTACCTTCATATCTGTTCGGTCTCGTTTTTGTTTTATTTGTGATTGCTTTTGTGTTGTTCTATTTTATTTTATTTTTGAGGCGTTAGGGACACGACCCGCACCGCGGAGGTCGGTCAGCAAGTCTATGAGGAGTCCAAGGAGGACATTGAAGAGGCGATAATCTTCGAGATCAATTCCGCCTTTGACAAGGTTACGGCCGACGCCCGCGTTGCGGCATTCTCGCCATTCAAGGCAAGGCCGAGGAGGAGCAAAGAGACGCACGAGATCATGACTCTACGACGGGTGTTCCTACGTCATAGATAGAGCCAGAAGGAGATGAGGCACTACACACATTTGGAACATACACGCACAATCGCCGAATGCCCGTGAAATTACGAATGGGATCAGTGGCCCACACGCGCGTGAAGCGTAACTTATTTGAGAATTTAATGGGTGTCGAAAGCGAACTATTGAGCCAGCGGTATCAGAGCGAACGCCGGCCTTGTCAACTCGCTTCGAATGTGTTGATCAGGCTCGACAAGCCGTGAGACGGACGTTTAACAAACGAGAGGATCCCCGAGCAGGGACAATGTCCATGCCTACTTGAGATTGAGAAATCGCCGGAGGGGATGCCGTCCAAAGGGGACGACCCTGTTGGTCAGACGGTTGTGATCGACACACCCGCGAACGCATTTATTCACGAACGGCGTACTTACCAGTTTACAGCGATGACCCCCTTTCTTTCTTATTTTCGTTTTCATGTTTCTGTTCTGCTTTGTTTTAAAACAAAATAATTATTTTGTTTTGAGGCTGGAGGCGTCTTCCCGGACCACGCCGGGAGGACGCGAGGGAAATAAGAAGAACCTAAGTGAGAGAAGATGCTCGGATCATGGCGCCGACGGCATGACGTGCTCCTGGTGGTCTCAATGAGTTGGAAACGAAAGGATTGTGAGAAGCGATCTGTAGGTCCTATTCGCGCACAGTATCACCGGTCGTGTTTCTACATGCGAGTCACCTCCACCGGGGAAGCGAGGCCTTTCGAGATGGAGATCTCCTACTGACTGACGAGGGAAGGGAGGTGAACACAGTAGATCCCTCACACAAAAAAAATGGGGAAAATAGTTGTACGTTTTCAGTGACAAGATCGTCACTCTAGTTAGGTTCAATGAATAGGGAAGGAAAGGTTGAAGGTGGGGGCCGCATGAATAATGTCGTGGATGGAGGGAGAATTGTCAAGGATTCGGGTATTTTTCGACTCTAAGGCAAGACGCCAGAGAGGCAGAGCTGAAACAACGATTCTGCCATGCTGTCTGCATCTCTAGGGGACGTGAAGGAGAGGACAATCTGTCCAATCTGACCGAGCTGGAGGAGGTGCTAACAGGGGTTCAAAGTTGGGTTGCAGGTCGTCGAAGCCGGTTCGTTTTTGATAATATATGGTCGCGCAACAAAAATGACGAGAGGATCTTGCTAAAACTCTCCCACGCTGCCAGCATCGCGGCGCGAAATGGTGAGCCAACCGGCAAGGTTTTGTACCCCACAAGAGATCCGACATCGACAGAGCGGGGCTACAGGAGTAACGGTCAAAAAGAAAAATCAAGAGAGGGTTGCACCGGAAATATACCGGAGTTGTGAAGGTGGTACCTGAAAACGCTCAAAGAGACCAGAGGGACAGGGGGAAATCGGCGCACAGGAAGCAAGGGACGAGTACGAATCGCTCTACGCAAAGCTTCGCTCGTCTGTACAGGCTCTGGACGCCCGTGGCAGCAAAAGGTCTTCGTCTTTCGAGGATACGCACCGCGCATTGCGTGTCATGAACAAACCGGATATGATCCGTCTGGCAGAGTTGAGAGATTCATGGGGAACAGGTGATGCTGGCATCGCAAGAAAGTATGCGACGCATATGAACAGTGTGGGGTCGGTTGACTTTCGAGATTTGGCGAACAGGAAAGGCCCAGTGGTAAGTCCTCATGATCTTACGCAGGATCTTGCAGTCTACGAAGACGGCCGCGGGTGGAGGCCCTAGCTGGAAACAAAGGTGGGTGATCAAGGTTTTGGTTGATGAAGGGTGTGTGACAACGGGAGGCGTACCTCTTGAGGGTGAAGAGACGCACCACGATACGAGGGGAGAGTCCGAAGGACAGGCAGTTGTTGTTGAATGGCCCACCGCGTAAGCCGCGGGACCTCCCCGAGTACACAGCAACAACACCCCACAAATATCGACAAGTGTCGCGATGCCCAAGTGGAACACAGGACACCGCTCGGAATTTTCAATTAATTTTAAGGAGAAAGCGACGCGGTCGAGCGCATGGGACGCTGAGCCTATTTGGGATAAGTGAGCTGCACACGGTTCGCGACCACGACGAACGTTGCCTCTGTCGAGACAACGTCATCCGATCGCGATTATCTCCTTTCTTTTGTCAATGTTTTTGTTTTGGGGTTGCTCTCTATTTTGTTTTATCACATCCTAGATGTGACACCCCCCACCCCACCTAACACTACGGACGCCGGTCAGCCGACATGTTACGATCAAGAGGGGGCTCAACCGGGACCCGGAACGAGAGGGATGACTCGCCGAGGTGCGCGAAGGGCGATCAAGAGAAAGACCCGACGGGTACAAAGCTGACAGTACGATCCGCGTCGTGGAAAGACGTGTTGGAAATCGTGAAGGATACCCATCGACCTTGTACCCAACTTTAATTCCGTCGCGACTCCCTTTATTACTATTTTTCCTTCTGGGGATGAGCAGGAACCAGCGATAAGACACACATCAAAGTACAGCATCCGATCGCGAGAGCAGGACAGCGCTCGCCGAAGGGAAACGGTGGCTCGCGTGTAGAAGGACAAACGTTTCGTGGACCCATGAGGAAGACGGACACGACTACCGAAAACGAGGACGGTGTTCAAATGGCCAGTAACCCTCGCAAGGACTTTACCAAGTATCGACGATTTGGTACTGTAGGCTCTAAAGCCTGCGCGAGAGCAGAACCCCTTCGAGGAGGTCACATTTCGTGGCACCTCGTACGAAGAAGATCGTATTCGTCAAAGACAGGAATGTCATGAAGTGATACGAGCTCCGATGCCCTTTATGAATCTTTCTATTTTTGCAATGTCGACGCGAGGGAGATTAGAACAATGGCCACAGATCTCTGTTAACGTTTCGTGGACACGAGTGGCCTCGGTCGCACAACAACCGAACGAGGAAAAGAATGAGGTTCTTGTCCCCACACCCCGCCATCACCCCCCCTATTAATATTTTTATTGCACGACTAAGCAGGCCTCAGGCGACAAATGACGAGTTGCGGGAGTCCGCAACTACTGCACGCGGAAATCGACAGGAATTGTCTTGAGGGATCTAACGGGGCGAAGAAGAAAAAAAGAGAACGTAATGTCGCACGTTCCGCTGTCGACGACAGTCCGTGAAGGTGGTCTCCACGGATCGTGAGAATCATGTGCAAAACACCCCTTCAGTTGTGGATCGCGAATTTCCATTTGAAGGAAGCAGTAAGTCTCGCGTTCATTTGCAGAATGTTTTCCGGTTCCCAACGTACACCAGGAACAGGGGAAGGGAGAGAACATTGATATGCGGAGAACAGAGGGGAACTCGCACGCAACAGTTCACTTTCAGCACACGCAAACAAAGGAGGAGAGGAATTCGACATGTCTGCTTTGACAAGAATCGTAGACGGGACCGCTGCTATGACTGAATTGATTACGCATGGTGACAAGCTCGGGACGATCTCGCCAGGTTGTGCAAAGGAAAAAAATGGAAACGGGCGACTCATCTGAAACTGCAATGAGGGTGTAACTTTCCATGGGCATTGAGAAGCAACGCTATCGTTTGGTACTACGGGGACCGTACAGTAGAACCCAGTGTTGGAAATAACCGACTCAAGCGAGCGCGACCGAACGGGTCAGGCAGGTTGATAACGAACCATATTTTTTTTGTGAACCTCAAAACCCCCCTACCACTTTGGTGACCGTGATAACGGACGTCTACAGTGGCGTCGCGATAACAGTTGAGGGATGACGTCGCTCGTATGGCGTCGACGATATTGTATTTTTCATGAGAACCGTGTGAGGACAGCCTCACACAAAAGGGAAATTTGGGAGAATGAGGAGGAAAATGGGAGACGCACGCTGTGATAGGAGGATGGCAGAAGGAGAACGTGTGAGAAAGAGGAGGGAAATGTGACGAGAAAAAAAGAGAAGGGAATGGCAGAATGGGGATGCGACCGCAGAGGCGGGACGCATACAAAAAAAGAGAGAAAAAAAAGAGGAGGAAAGTGAAGGTAACGGGGGATACGCAGGTGATTTATTTTATTATCCAAAAGCTACAGGATGACGTCAATAACCAGACGTCACCCCAAACGGGTAATAATCCGAGAACGGATCACGGGGAAGTCGCTCTAAGCGGCAGGTCATTGGGGCGGCACACCCAAGGATTTTTCCTTCGGGAGTGAGGTAACGAGTCGAGCAAGGACTCGCAGATCATCGAGGGAAGCCGCTTGGAGAGCTTCACCTTCGATGCCATGAGCGCGGAGCAATGTGCAGTAGATGTCAATGGCTCCGTCGCTCTTTTTGGGAATTGATGGGGACGGTGGGGGAGACAACGCTTCCCTAACCGACAGAGTTTCGGTATGCCCTGCCGAGAGGATATCTGCAGCAGGAGGAGGAGCAGCAGCGGTTGCAAGGAGACGGGAATCTGGAGCAGACGGTCGGGGGCAAACGTCGTCTGCGCGGGGATCTATGGCTCGTATGGGAGCTACGTCAGGGGTTGGAACTTGGTTGCCGAATTGGCGACTGAGGCGCGCTTCGGAGGGAGAGCACAAGGCGGATGTCCAAGGGTTGAACCAGACGAAATCACCCGCCGCACTGTGACTTCGACCGGGAGAAAAGGACGGGCGTCGCCTCGCGAAGGATCGGGATGAGTTGATAGGGGGAACAACATCCCAGTTGACCTGATTGATCTTTTCGAGTAAGGAGTGCAGTTCGAAGTCGGTGTCTGCTCCGCCCAAGGGCACAGTATAGTCCAAAAGGCACATGAGCTCGACGAGCTTCGGAGGAAGATACCAAAGCCGCCAACAATCGTACGCCTCCCAGAGCAAGGTGGCGGCTACCTTCACGCACCACTCCGTCAAAAAGACAACCCACAACCCGTGACGAGGATCAGTGAGATGGCTTCCCAAGTAGGTAAGGATGGGACCGAGCTCTGCCCAAAACCGTTGTCCCCACCACGAGGGGAGTTGCTGGTACCGGTTGGGATAGTGTGACCGAGCAATTTCCCCCGCCTCAACCATTTGGTAAGCTAGGAAATATCGCGTGTCCGATCTCATCTTACGCTCGAATCGGACCGTATGCTGGAAGAAGGGGATGTTCCCGCGTTTCATATATCGGAAATTGAGGGGGAGGATTGCGTGCGTGTATGACATGGCATCGTTAGTCACCGTCAGTTGGTTATGCCACAGGCGGTCCGCCTCGAGCACGGGGTTACCCCGCGTCCAGCTGAGGAGGTTGTCAAGGTAATCACGCTCCCCCTCCGTGCGAAACTTCCACGTGTCACATCCGAAGGACGGAGGGATGAGGGCATCGGATAGGGATAGGTCCAGACGGTCGAGAACGGCTTCCATGAACCGCAGGGATAGGCCCTGTCGGCCACGAGGGGAGGAACGACGCAGGATAGAAGGGGGAATGGCGACACGGGCACGCCAATCGTAGGAGGAAATGGCTTGAAGGGGAAGGTGACCCGGCAGCATCCCCGCACCGTCGGCAAAGTCGCGCCCGATGCTAGTGACGTCGCGCACGCCGATGGCGGAAAACCAAGGCGTGGCCGCGTACAGTAAGGGATAGTCGCGCATGGATTTACCTTGGAGCTCGGCTAGTGAGGGGTATCGACAAGGGGCTGATGAAGGATGGAGATCGGGATGAAAGACCGGTTCAGGATCGTTGGTGTTCGGGGGAAGTCGGGGTATGGAAGGAAGGTCGCTAGGAATGGAAGACGTGTGTGAGAAGCCCACACCGCGGCGGCCGCGGGCGGTATGTCCGACAGTGGAATCCGATGAAGGAAACATGGAGATCGTCTTACTCTCACGCGAGCGGCGACCGATGGTCGGAAGAAAAAGGAAGAAGTTGGGAAGCAAGGGGGTGAAGCCGCTGCGCGAGAGCGCTCAGAAGGGGGATATGTAGTGCAATACCCGACTCGGAAAGGGGGGGGAAGGAAGTGAAAAAGGAAAAAAACTGGATACTGTAGTCCGGGGTTGGGGGACACGCGTGTGCGACGAAGCGCACGATTATTTTAATTATTTAATTTTATTTACTAATTACATCTAGAATCTAGAGCCGGGAGCTACTGTACTCGCCCCGGCGGGGCTCTATATAACTTAGCCCTTTGACCGAACAAGTCAATAAACCAACCCGAGTTGCCGGAGTTGAATGTCGCCTTGGTCGAAGTCCGTCTCTATTAAGACGCTCCCTTTTACCTAAGCCTACGGCATCCTCTATCGCTCGGGGTTCTCTTTTCTCTTTCCTTTATTTCCCTATCCTTTTCTCTCTCTAATTCTACCTATTTTTCCCTTATCTTGTGTTGGTACCATCGGTGTCGGTTGCGACCGAACCGGTGTAGGTGTTTCGAGCCATCGGGCGGCACAGTTGACGTAGCGCTGCTACTGTGACCCATTTTCCGACGGAGACCGTTGCAACGACGTCTCCCTCGAAGGGCTCCGTCGTATTACGAGCCAGTGTTGGTACCATCGGTGTCGGTTGCGACCGAACCGGTGTAGGCGTTTCGAGCCATCGCGCGGCACGGTTGACGCAGCGCTGCTACTTTCATTTCATCCCGTCGGGCTGCGTTGCGACGCCCCCGTCGAAGGCCTTGTCGCGTTACAAGGTGTCGAAGAAGCTCAACGAGCATTGGCCTTACAACCCAGTGGAACCGGGGTACCTACGTACGCGCCCCACCCCACACTCGTCGAGCAGATCTCTTCGCAAGTCTCTACCACACCGATCCCGGGCCGGGCTATTTCTCTGTGCCCCCCCCCCATCAGGGATCCGAGCTACTACGAGTCGCAAAGCTCGTTTAAACGGAGAAGGGAGAGTCAGACACTCCCTAGCGCTGTGCCATCGGCAGTTCTTCTTTTTGTTGCTGTTGTTGTTTTTGCTGGACCATCGGACCGCGGTCTCTGCCCGACAGGCGCATTGCACTACAATGACGGAGCGGCGTACAAGAGCGCTCGGAACGGGGATATGTAGTGCAATACGCACCTGAAAAGGGGGGTGAAAAGAAAGGAAAATATTTGGATATGAAAAGTAGTCCGGGTTGGGGGACACACGTGTGAATAAGTGCACAGTTTTAATTTTTAATTATTTTATTTTATTTAGTTAATTAGTTGGCATTAATTTTGCTGACACTAGATTAGATCTAGGATCTAGGGCCGCGAGCTACTGTAATGGCTCCGGCGGGGCGATATATACCTTAGCCCTCTGACCACCAAGTCAGTAAAGGTAACCCCAGTTGCCAGAGTTGAATATCGCCTTGGTCGAAGTCCGTCTTTCCCAAGACGCTCCCTTTTACCACAGATTACGTTATCCTTTGCGCTCGGGGGTTCCCCTTTCTTTTTCCTTTATTTCCCTATTCTTTTCTATCTCTACCTCTATTTTTCCCTTAATTGTGTTGGTTCCACTGGAGTTGGTTGCGACCGATCCGGTGTAGGTGCTTTAGCCATCAGGCAACACGTTGTGTAGCGCTGCTACTGTTTCAAGTTCCGTCCGAAGGTTGTTGCAACGACGCCTCCGTCGAAGGTCTTACTGTATAAGACAGAGTGGGTACCGCCTACCCCGATCGCGATCGCGCTGGTGAGGGTGTTTTTAGCCATCGGGCAACACGTCAGTAGTAGCGTTGCTACACGGTTACGATCCCGTCCGGTAGTGCTGAACAAGCCCCCGTCGAAGACCTTGAATTCCACACAAGGTGCTGAAGACGCCCGTCGAGCATTGGCCTTACAACCCAGCGAACCGCAGTTACATCCTCGTAGACAAGCCCAACCCGCACTCGTCGACCGCTCAAGTCTTCACAAGTCTCTACCACCATTATCCTCCCGGGCCGGGCATCTTTCCTTAAACCCCCCGTCGGAGTCGAGCTACCGTGGGCCGCAAGCCCACACAAGGGGAAAGGGAGTCTCGAACGCTCCGTAGCGCGTGCCATCGGCAGTGGTTGTTGCTGTTTTTGTTTTTCTTCTTTTTTTTGACCGTCGGACTGCGTTCGTGGCCTGCCAGGCACATTGCACTACACGGACCGCGAGAGGGTGGCGTCGTCCTGGCCCAAGCGGGCCCGCTACCTCCGCCGGTATTCCAGAAGTCCCGCTTGCGGTCCACGACCGTGTCCGTGGAACTGGTGGCCCCCAGTGAGGGGCCATCCAAGCCGGTCCTTTCGTTTCGCCCGGCTACCCCTTCCGTCCGAGCAGCTGACATCCCGCCTTCCGATCTCTCTGCCGCCCGGTGCGTCTCGGCTGCTCCCCTCGCGTCGAGGGTGCCCCCAAAGATGGATAGCGCGTCCTTGGGTTCTCCGCCCCGTGGACACCTTTCCTCCACCGTCGATTGGGAGGGGGAGTCGCCCAATGCACTCGGTGGCTAGGGGTACCGTCTTTCGAGGTCCCACCGCTCCCTATCAGCGAGCTACGCTACCCCTGGCGACGCCGGGGTCGCTCGGGGGTAACCATCGAGGATCTTTCTTCCTGCGCGTGGCTTCGTTCCGACCTAGCCCGCATGTTCAAGGTTTACGAGGCTGGTGGTGTGCAAGAGGTGTCGTCGGCTCTACACCGGTTGATGGGCGAAGGCAGCGGCTCCGGATGCCAGCTGCCGGACGAGCTGATCGGAGATCGTACTTTTGCGTACAGTATCGCGGAGGTCCTTTACGTCGACCGGATAGGATCGTTCCTGTCTAACGCAGGACAGGTCGATCCCCGGCGGTTCATGTTACCGGAGGTGGCGGGGCTGTACGTGTCGCCCCGCCTCCATGTGTTCACTAGGCCCCGGGTGGCCTTGCAGAAGTCTTTGTGCTCCTTGATGCGTCTCCACGGTGTGAGGTTCGCCCACCACAATTGGTCCAGCTATCGGCGGGAGAGCGAGGCGGACGGTCGTGTCGTTACGTCGTCTGCCTTCGCGTCCGGCTTGTCTCCAGAGGATTTCCCCGCTCTCCCTATCGACGTGAGGGAGAGCTTTCCCTCGCTCGGAGGGCACCCGCTTCTGCCTCCCGTCTTGAAGCATTTAGGGGTTGCATGTGCCAACCCGCAGCACCCAGCCCACTCGCGGCTCGCGTATAATTATGAGCGCGAGTGGGCTTGGTCCGTGTGCTGCACGTTCATGGCCGAGGCGCACATGAACAAGCGAGTCTTCATTCAGGCGGACGCTACGGTCACGTTCGTAGGACGCCTCGTGTCCGGCCTTCTTGATGCTTTCCTCTATTCGACAGAGAACGGGTCCTCCCACGTCCCCTGGACGTTCGCCCATGCCGTGGGCTTATGGTCCGTGCTGGCGAGATCTGCGCGCGGAGCCATCACCCGTGGATGAACTATACCACCGGGGCCTGGGTTCCTTCGTCACATACGAACCGGCGTCGGATGCCTTCGTCGCACGCTCCGTTCCCGTCCCCTCGGTTGTTGGCAACACGGAGAAGAGGGGAGGGGTCGGTTCTGAGAGTCGGCGGGGCCGGCGGAAGCGCTACCGGGACCTCGACGCCGCGTGCGTGGATCCCGCTGGTCTCAATCTGAACCCCTACCGTACGATGTCGGGGTCTGTCACGCCAGGGCAGGGGGCCTTGCCCCTACAGGGGCCATCCTCCCCGTCCTGCCTCTTGATGAGGTGGGGCAGGCCACGCCGCCGGCGCACTGTGTACGCAACATCGTGCTCCCCCGAGGGGAGCTAGTGACAATTCCTAAAGTAGTACGGGCCTTGGGGGTCGCCAGCCAGCAGACCTGGACGGTAGGGGGGCTGGTGGGTACCCTCGCGGACTGGTTTCTGGCTCGGAGTGACGAAGCGCGCGGTCTTCCTGACGACCTGGCGGCGCGCTCCGCAGAACTTCAACGGGTGAAGCAGGAGGTGACCACTATACGCTAGGCGTCCGAACGCCAGGCGGTCGTCTACAAGCGAGTCCTGCACGAACCCGAGCTATATCGACGCGAACGCGACTGTCTGCGTTCGGCTCAGCCGGTACCCTTGCCGGCGGGTGGCGCTCCTACTAACGCTCCGGTCCCTCCCGTCAGGCGCTATCCGTATGCTGATTATGAGCCCGGTCCTCCCCCGCCCCGAAACTGGGCGTCCGAGGAGGGCACGTTGCATGTCGTCATGCCTAGCCTCGCCGAACTGGACACCGAGATACCTCGGCATCCGGGGTATTGTCACCTGGATAAATATGCTTCGGGGTCTCGCGTGCCCTCGAACGATGCGAGTCACTGACCGTGCGGTCTGGTCGTCAACCGCGCGGTGCCCTTCTTCCCTTCGTTGGCGAAAACGACACCGGGGGAAACTGGGCACCTGGCCACAGTAAACATTGCTTCCATCATGACGCGTTTCTTCGAGTCCGTTCGTTGCTTCAAATTCCTCTTTGTCATCGGCGTGAAACGGCACGCCCGACTGTGCTCTCCTCAAAGCGGAGGAGGAAGGGGAGATGAAAGATCGCGTCCCCCTCGTCCCTCCTCGCCATCCGGTGGCGAGGGCAGGGGCGCGCGAGAGCTCGTATTCTCCTTGAGGCCTCTCGCCATAGGTGGGGAGGGCATGCGCGGCGGAGTCTGTCTTAGCTCTCGCGCCCCTCGCTGTCCGGTGGCGGGGGCGCAGTGCGCGGACTTCGTCTTATCCTTCGGGCGCCTCTCGCCCTTCGTGGGCGAGGGCACAGCGCGTTGCCTTCGTCTCGGGCGTCCCTCACCATTCGGGGCGAGGGCGCGTCGCGTAGCGGACGCTCTTGTTCCGTGCCTCTTGCCGCTCGGGGGCGCGTGTGGTGTCGTGGTGTCCGTCCTGTATTCAGACAGGGAGCGGACGTGTGTACCCATGGGGCGCCGTCGTTCACCTTGTTACCGGTCGTCGGTGGAGGCGGTACCGTGCCCATGCACGCAAGGCACGTGCCAGTGTAATTTCCTCCCCTTAAGTTTTGATAATTTCGCAGGCTGGGGGAGGTGGTGATTTGGCGACAGCGCGAGCGTGGTTGGTGCGTGTCGTGCATCACCGAGCCCCGCTCACGTGTAACATTCTCCTCTTCTAGTCATTTTCCGTATCATGAGGCACGCGTCGGTGGCTGTTTCGAGGTGTCTCGAGTCCGTGGGGGTATAACACTGACCCTCCGATCGGGTTGCTCTCATCCGATCCCATTTTGGCAATTGTCTTGTGTCGCGCTCCACCGAACGCGGCCGTATGCTGCATAGCCTCCGTCTGCGTGCCTCGCACGTCTCCTCGTACACTGCGCACAGCGACAGGACAGTGGTCCGGTCTTCCGTTGGGTGGACCGACTCGCGTGCGGGTTAACGGCCCTGGTGATGCCCGGGCATCTTGCACCTTGCCGGCGGTGCGGCGGGTGTGCCATTTTGCCGTGCGTACTGTCTGTCCTCCTTCCTCTTACTGGCGGCGTCTGTCAGATGGCTTGACCGCCGGTACGCCTCGACTTCTTCGCATTCTCACGAGTTCGCTGGTGCCTCCCGAGACACCTGTCCTTCCGTTCTTAAAGTGTCTGTCATACCGCGAGGGGCGGCCTTTAACTGCAACGGAGCAGAGCGGTTGAGGGCCCCCTTCTTAAGCGCGAACATCCGCGTTCGCGTCTGAGACGAGGTCTCTGCCATTGCGTCTCCGGAGGCGTTGGGCGTAACGAGACACCAATTCCTCCCGGACGTGAGTCCGCACGGTCCAGGTGGGCGTTTCGTAATCCGCCCACTTGATGAGGAACTACGTAGTTCCGTCCTCCATGGCTCGATGCCGCAGTAATCGTTCGACCGCGTACTGCGTGCCCTTGGTGACCTTGTGGGTAAGGTCACCCGGGGCTGTCGTTCTCACCCGTGGTGCGTCCGTCGGTGGAGGCTCGTATACGCAGCAGTCTGCAGAGACGCGCTCGGTGACACCATCTCGATCGATCGTGATGGTTCGACGGTCGTTGGCGAGGACGCGGTATGGCCCTACGGCGGGCGATGCGAGTTTGATAGCCGTCTTTGCCCCTTCGGTGGGGTTCAGGTAGACGTAATTCCCTGGATTGATACGTGTGTTGATGCGGCGAACGCGCTTGTCAAAGTCGCGCTTGTAGCGAGGCTTCGTCCGTCGCAGGCTCCCGTAGGCCTTCTGGATCGTGTCCTCCAACGTCCTGAGGAACTCAGCTCGCTGATTCCCCCTATCGGACGGGGGCGCGTCACTGTCGGCCCTACGGAGAGAGAACTCCGGCGGTGGTCGGCTGTGGACGAGCTCGAAGGGCGTCGTGCGCGTGGTACGATGTACGTGGGAGTTATACGCATACGTGAGGGGCCCACGTACACGTCCCAGTCGTCCTGATGCTCGCCGACGTAATTGCGCACCATCGAAGCGATCGTCCGGTTGTATCGCTCGACTTGCCCGTTCGTCTGGGGGTGGTACGCAGAGGTGTACAATTTCGTCACTCCCAGGACACGGCACGTGCTGTGGAAGAACTTCGCGTTAAACCGCGGTCTGTTATCCGACAGTAGCGAGCGTGGGACGCCGTATTTAAAGACCCACGCTTCGCAGAATGCGACGGCGACGGTGTACGCGGTTACGGTCCGCAGTGCCACTACTTGAGTCAGCTTGGTGAAACGGTTCGTAATAACGAGAAGGAACCCTTTCCCTGCCTTCGTCTTCGGGACCGGACCCAAGATGTCAATGGCGAGGCTCACGAGCGCCCGAGTTGCTTGGAACAACCTCAAACGATTGAGGTGTTTCCGCAACTTGACCCGGTTCATCGCGCAGGTCGGACACCCTCGCACCGTAGCTGCGACATCTTCGGCGAGATGGGGCCAGTAGTACTGGCGACGGAGCGCGAAGTACATACGGTTCTGGCCCGGGTGCCCCGCGATGGTCGGCGCGTGGCAGAGCTGAAGCAGTCGAGCCCGTAGCGTCCGAGGCACCACGACCTGCACGATATCAGGGCTGAAGGGGTGTCTCCGTTTGAGCACCCCGTGCTGGTCTTCGAAGAACGCGGAGTATCGGGACTCTGACTGTCGTGCCAGTACGGTCTTGCAGAAGTCATCCACGCGTTGCTCTCTGGCTATCTACTCTAACGTAAGAGGGACCGGAAGGTCGTCCTGGGGAGGGGCGACCGCGAAGGCGGGTGCACCAAATTCGGGAACTTCGGCGCGCTCGTTGTCGACAGCGTCGAACTCGTCGTTCTCCTCCCAGAACGATGTAAGTCCTTCCAGAGCGGGGGTCTCGTCGTCGCCCCTCGGCTCGTCGCGCGTCCGGACGCGCGACCTTCTTCGCAATCCGGCTTGGTTCCTTGTTTTCACGAAGACATGCACGGCCTTATGGTCGCAGCTTGCGGTACAGACGCGGTCCGCGACTCGTCCGACACGTCACGGACGTTCGTGCCCTCGTCGAAGGTGGGAATGTTGTCATTCATCTCGACGACTGGGCGAGGGTCGTCGGTGACCCTTGGCGAAACGAGGCGGGACAGGGCATCCGGCACCTGGTGCACGCGCCCGGGGCGGTACTGGATGGTGAGGTCGTACTCCGCCAAACGCAGGCGCCACCGGGTAAGCCTGCCGGAGCTCTCCGTGAAGGACATGAGCCATCAGAAGGCATCGTGGTCCGTCCGGACGGTGAACTTTGTACCTTCGATGTACGGCCGTAATGTGCGGACGGCCCACACAACGGCAAAGCATTCGCGCTCCGTAGCGCTGTAGTTGCGCTTACTATCGGACAGTGAGTACGACCAATACCCGGCGGGTCGCCAGTCGTTCGCGCCTTCGTGTTCCTCGAGCAACATACAGCCCAGTTGATAGGCACTAGCACTCGTATCGATCATATGCAGCTGACCGTATCGCGGCAATGCTAGGATCGGCGGAGAAATCATCCGCTCCTTCAATGCTTCGGATGCTTGAAGTCGCGGCTCCGTCGGGTTTGCGAAGTCGGGTCCGCGTCTTTGCGCGTCATGTCCGTTAATGGCCGCGCAATTTTCGCGAACCCCTTCACGAAGCGGCGGTAGACGTTGCACGCCCCGAATAAAGACCGCACCTGCGTCAAGGTCCTCGGGAACGTGACGTTCAGAAGGCGTCCGCCGCCGCTTCGGCGACGCTCAGCTTACCGGGGGAAATGACGTGCCCCATGTAGTGCACCTTCGGTTGGAAGAAGCTACACTTCTTGAGCTTGAGGGAGATTCCGGCGCTCCTCAACAAGCTCAAGACAGTGTCGAGATGCTTCATGTGTTCTCCGTGCGTACTGGAGAACACGATAACATCATCCACGTAGACGAAGCATATCTGCCATCGGACGCCAGATAGGATGATGTCGAGGGCACGTTGGAAGGTGGCCGGTGCCCCTCTTAGCCCGAACAGCATACGCAAATGGCGAAACGTTCCCGTACGCAGAGTGAACGTGATCTTGTCCCGGTCTTTCGGAGCGACGGGGATCTGCCAATAACCAGAATTGCAGTCCAACGTCATGAAGACGGCTGCATCTCCGAGCGAATCGATGCAGTCGTCCATCCGGGGCAGCGGATACGAATCCGCTGCCGTCTTTGCGTTGAGGCGCCGGTAGTCCACGCAGAACCGAAGAGAGCCGTCTTTCTTCGGTACGAGCACCACGGGAGACGCCCACTCGGTGCTCGCGGGTTCGATTACCCCTGCGTTCAACATTTTGTTGACTTTCTTGGCGACCATCTCACGCACAGCCGGCCCCTTTCGGTAGGGCATTGACCCTAGTAAACAAGAATACACACTATAGGAGGATGTCCGGAGTACATTCGTGAAGGGTGCGACGGAGGTCGTTTGGAGGGGTTCAAGGGAAACCGGAGGTTGATCGGAGAGCTACAGTACATATAAAAACTATCCTCCATACATCCTCCGGACAACTGTAAGGCGTACTCCACAACCTCCGGAGAACGGTCAATGTGACCCCTTGCAAGTTACAGTTTGTGCATTTTTGGATTGATCAAAAATCTTAAAAATTTAGGAAAACAGAGCAATTTGATTGGCCCTCATTCTCACCGAAACGTGTACAGGTGCACGTGATGAGCCCCGCGCCTCACCGTAGCCGTGATGCTCGAGCTCGTTTACGTGACAGTCATTGGAAAGAGTTACTATGTGAGAAATCATGTCACGATATGACATCGCGCTTATACGCTATATCATACCCAGCGTTGAAAACCGGAATGCTATCATTGTTTACAGCACAATGCATTACATGATGCAAATATGTACTGTGCGCTCTTTCCACGGCTAGTGTATTTGCATGTGGGTACATGAATGCATTGTACAGTACACGCTATGCTCGACCTCGGAGCAGTCGATCAATACCGTCTGGACCAAGTTCCCCCGTGACGAGGAGCCTGTTAGATGCACGTGACGGGTCCACAAAATAGGTTCTTCTTCCAGGCGCACCAGGTACCTCGTGTTCAAACACCCCAATTGAATTAAAGTATACTGAAGGGTCTTCAATTGTCGACCCAGAAAACGCTCGTTCTGCCGCACATGGTCGGAAAACCTCTCCGAAGCCATTAACTTCCATTTTATCGGACCAGTCTGCCAAAAGCAGCACTCGCTCTTCAGCACCAGAGTTGAACAGAAATTCATAAACAAGCACCTTAAGAATCTGACCATAATACACATCCCTCCTATTGGAGAGTTCTCCGGACCGAAATTCCCCGGCAAAGAACCAATCAGCCCTTGACAATTGCTGCCTCTATCGTCTTGCTCTCCAAGCCCCGATTACGGCTGAGTCATCACCACAGGGAAGTCTAACCCTCCCAAAGCACCATATTCTGTTATTCTGGACTGCCTGATTCGCAGCAGACTCCTGTAGGCCTTCAGACTTCTGCAAGTACGCTCCTAACAGCGAACGTGTGCGGATAGCTTTGTGGATGTCATCATTGAGTGATTCCTCGTCTCGAGGGGGAAGAGGAACCCGATTTAGCGGTTCGGGAACACTGTTCGTTCGAGATACGAAATGATCGTTAAAGAAGAGTTTCACTGTTTCTGCGAACTTCGCGTTCTCATGAAGAGACTCAGCGGCAAGACGGGTTGCGTGGAGTCTCTCTTTGGACTCCCCAATGAATGGCTCCATCCAAAACTGATTACAGTTAACCAAAGGTCCACACCGCTCCACAGTAGTCTTCAGATGCAGTACGGAATGCATCATGTACTTGCACAACCCCACTCTATCCTCCTGATAGCGAAAGAAATGTTTCTCCTACAGAGTATAGAAACTGTTGGCGCACTTGCCCAGCTCCTCGAGATCCTGTCTTGTAAGCGCCGGACGACGACAAAGTTCAATGAGCCTGGAAAAGCATGTAATGGAGCGCAAGTACTTATCAGGAATGTGACCCTCAAAGAGAATGACTGCAAAGCATTAAAAGAAGTCAACGCATTCAGATGCCTTCCAACTAGAACACAGCTCACAACTGCGAGGTACTCTGTCAAAAAGTAAAAGTGGTGTACCTCTGCCAATGAGCTTGATTTCTGCGTTGATCGCTTTCCATTGGAGATCATTCGTAACGAAGTCGTCTGGCGACAGATGGCTTAGATGGTGATTCGTTCCTTTCAAAAGATCCAGCAGGTCCTTGGATATGTTCATAAAAATATGCAGAGTGTCATGTGGGAAAGATGCAAAGGGGACAACAGTGGGAATCTTGAAAACATCGGTCCGCCTTTGTATGCCCGAGTCACGCCGGATAATTGCCATCTCAGTTACCCCAGTGCAACTTTCCGGCTGCTGCAAAAACTCTTCTGTATGTCGAGGAGTCCTCATCGGAAGTTCGTTGAGGCTATACAACCTTATCCATTTCGGTCGACGTTCACGACTCGTTGGTAGAATCTTTATCTTTGACGGAAATTAGTGCCGGTTTGATTGGATTCTTCTGTATCCGCTGACGTCGCATTCGCGACATGGACATTTTGCGCTGGGTCCCATGGTACCGGATATCTTCTTGATTGCAGGTGAATCACCTGTGGAGAAGATCGGATGTATCCTCACCGAGTGCTCGCTGTCATCGTAAAACTTCAACTTCGTCCCTCCGTCATGATTGATGGTCAGTACTTCTTCAACAAAGGGTTTTAAAAAAGTATCGACACGTACTGGCTCCGTGGGACCCTTGACAAATCCTAAAGGAACAAAATTTCTGAACAGAAACCGTTGATTGGGATGAAGGTTATGGATCATTGCCACGATTGGCCAGCAGTCGTAGCTCTTGTTCTCAAACGTTTGGAATCTATCAGTCGAGATGGATACGAAAATGTCCCGCTGCAAAGCAATCTCTCCACCATAACAATCCAACATTTCTTTGTAGAGCGATCCATCAGCGAAGTCTTCGAAATATGCACCATTCGAGTATTCGCTGGGTGATTCCTCTTGAGACCTGCGCAGAGAATCTCCATAATCGTGGAGCTCATTGAAACTTTTCTCGTCCGCGACCCAAGCCCGAATTCGTGAAAGAAGCGGGATATACCCAAAAGCGCTCCTAGTAAGTTTCGTTTTCTTTTCGAGGCATACCTCACATTCGAGGTCATGATCTTGGTCAGTACTGTCGCTGGCCTGATTGTCAGATTCAGTTGCTACAGATTTGTTGAGGAGCATATGGCCGCGACAGCATTCGTAGGAAATGGGGAACAGCTCAGTGTACTTCTCAAGATTTCGCTTGACAGTGACGGCAGTTATGTCGGCTTCAAGCAATTCAAGAATACGGTTCATCAATGTTTCCTTGACGCCGAGGTCTACGAACATCTGGATCCACATTGCTTTTCCCTTTGCGCCCAGACGTCGAACTTCGCACGAACGTCAGGTCTCCATCTATGAGTGGGGATAGATTGCAACATCAGTTCCTTCAACTGTCCATCAGTAGCCATAGCTGTGGTCTCACTAGATCGCATGATTCGCGAG
The DNA here is from genome assembly GCF_000350225.1 of Chondrus crispus. Classification (NCBI taxonomy): domain Eukaryota; phylum Rhodophyta; class Florideophyceae; order Gigartinales; family Gigartinaceae; genus Chondrus; species Chondrus crispus. Next base: position 287,759 of record NW_005178634.1, on the reverse strand, counting down.
TCAGAATTTAGCAATGTGTCACGACCGCGGCGTCCTACCTCTGTGCTAAGAATAGGTTGATTTTCGGCGTGACTATAACCTTCTTGTTGGTCATCTTCAATTTCGTGCTGGTCGTCAGGGGCAGGTGCAGATTTAGTATCATCCTACAATACCCTTTCCTCTTGACCAAAAGCAATTGCAAGAGGACAGGAATTTTCTGGTTGAGTGCGTAGAGCGGCCAAGGAGCGCGCATCTGAACTGCATGACACTCGAAAACATGACACATCTCCATGAGAGCACATACCTTCATCTTCCTGGGACCGATTTTGGTTTGTCAGCGGTATCAGGCTGTTTCCGATAACAATTGGGTTCGTACTTTCACCACCAATGTTCTCTACAGAAAATTTCATTACATCATTCGTATTTGCTCCGGTTGATGGGGATTGCGGATCTGAACCATGGCAATTCATTTCAGCCTGGCGCGTTCCAGCGGTCGCCGAAAAAGCCGATCCTGGGTGAGTAAGAAAAATGGGCGGAAGAGCCTCCTCCTCCCGCGGAAGAAGTCTGAAAATTCTGTATTGTTCTGCCGATGCATCCTCGGAGTACCGAGGTCCGCGAGAAAGGGGCGGCAATCTGATAGATCTCCTTTTCATATTTGCGTCTTGTCGATGGCACTTCATTGTGCTCTCACTTACAGGCTTTCCTACCGGTCGACATCGGCACCGATACATTGCCAGACAAATCCGCTTTGGTCGCATTGTGAGGCTTAGTGAAGCTGTAGTTAGTCGCAAAGAGGTTAACGCACAAATGATGGACAGCTGATCCTATTCAATGAGCATATTGATATCAAAATATTTCTTAGACTTACAATGTGATCATCTTATAATACGCAATATAAATGGCTTAATAAAGAGTGTCATATACAAACTTTGCGAAGCAGATTTCGTTTCAGTGAGGTCGACCTAAGATCTTGCGTTTCCATCATATGATACATTCCACTTACGTTCAGAACGAACCTTAGGTCATACAACGTCAAATCGCCTTGCCCCGCAAGATCAAAGTCTTCATTCCATCTAGATTTCTTCCTACTCCTTCCATAATAATGACGCGAAACCCATCCCTGAGAAGCTCTTCAAACGCCAGTTCACGAAGAAAGATGCAAAAAACCCTACTGCCCCTCGTGGAAATGATGTTTACCGTAATTTCAACGTCACAGTGAAGCTAAGGAAGCACATCACAAAGGAAAACGACAAGCACCCAAACGATCAGGATGTGAGTTACTTCTGGTTTGATGATCACTTTACCGATGAGGAACACAACAAACGCTCGAAGAATATCATAGACGACGTTCCCCGCGCACAGCTCGGGTCCATCTATGGCAGTATGACTTACTCACAGTGTCAACATCATATCGGACAGAAAATGGAATGTGCCATTGAAATACTCGCCAAGCATGCGCAACTTAGGTTGTACACGCAGACGGATAGAAACATTGCCCTACGAAAGCTTGTCATGCAGAAGATGGAGACGAAACATCGCACTCATCGTGAGAGAATGAAGAAAGAGGCATAGACGGCATGTGCAGCAGCATCCAGAGTTATTGGGAATCCCCCGGCAGAAGAACAAGACAATGGAAGGAAAGATGTGGCAAATGTTAAGTCATCTAATTTCAAGAACTCGACGACGTCGAATGCCAAGAGTACGATACAGGGAGAACCACAGACGCATTCGGATAGTGAGCGCGAGGGCCATCGTATGGTTGAATCATTGGCATTACCTGCCACTGGAGAAGAGTCTGACAATTAGCCGGCAACCATGGTTGATATTTCTGTAAGCACCGCTAAAGACACTGCATCACTTAGATCCATTCACACAAGCAAAGCTGTTTCTGTATCGCTCCTTTCTCGTTCAGGTGTAGAAGTAATCGATAAACGCGAAGTACTTACTGCAATCCCGAATGAGCTCATCGAGATTGAGAAGCAGGTGAAAGCACTGCGCAAAGCGAAACGTCGTATTGAACAAAAGGAAGCTTCGTCTAAACCACAGACCTCTCGTCCTGCCGGCCCCTCTGGAAACCGGAAGATGAGCTCGAGCAAGCGTCGTAAGACTCTAGCTCCTCGACGCAAAAACTGATGGCTGATCACTGAATAATTCCAACTTGTGGAACTCGATTAATGCACGTGCAGGAGAAGACTTGCAAATAGTTGATCGCCCTGCAGTACCGTAAAAGTTGTAGAAAATGTGCGGATCTGAATGCTGTTTATCGCCCGCGAGAGATCAGCCTGTTTTGTTCACTTTTGATCAAGTCTGAATTTGTGACTGTAACTTGAAGGCGAGGAATACAGCAAGTGACGCATCATAGATGATGACGATGCAGGGAAAATTTGAAATATTTCCGTGCTTTGGTGTCCTTGATTGGGTAGATACAAATCCGTATCTACACCGTGACACAACTTGTCGTTACGACACACATTCATTGTAAAGTTAAAAAACAAATAAATTCCTGAGCTGGGCGAATAAACCGCCGTCAAGCCCACAGATCAAACCCGCCGTTTTCCACCAGCACCACCTCTGGGGCGCCGCCTTCCAAGCCCGCATCGACACGGAGATTGTCACAGCCGCCACCTCGCGCCACGCCAACGACCCCATCGTCGTCGACCCGCTCACTCGTCTCAACAAGCCCCCCGTCCCGCACCCACACCTCGCCCGCACGCCCGGCACCTCGCGCCCGATACGCGTCGGCTACCTCTCCCGAGACTTTTTCACACACTCGGTCAGCTACTTTGCAGACGCCCTGCTCACCTACTATGACCGAGACGCTTTCAGGTCTACGCCTACGCAAACGTCGCCCAACTCGACGTGAAGACCGCCCGCTTCCGCACCCTTCGCTCGGATAGGTGGCGCAACATTTGGGGGCTTACCGCCTCCGCGGCCGCCGCCCTCATCGTAGAGGACCGCATCGACATCCTCGTCGAGCTGGCCGGCCACACGACAAACAATCGCCTCGACATCATGGCCTTGCGCCTCGCCCCCGTCCAGGCCACTTGGATCGGCTACCCCAACACCACGGGCCTCCCCTCCATCCATTACCCTAGCAGAAATTAAATTCAATAAATTGTCGATTGTGGTCATCTACTGGTTCATAATTGGTCAACAGTGCATTGAATTGTCCACTACGGGTCCCCTTGGATGGGCGCGATCCCTGTTTCGCCCCACCAGTTTCTGTGCATAGTTGGCCAATGGCCCATCGGGAACGCCATTCCTGACCATTTATTTTGTTCATCGATTGGCACTGACCATTCTCCAATTTTTGGGAACCATTTATTTTTGGCCAGGTGCCCTGGGACTGACCAATGCGACGCGTAGACGACCATTTGTGTCCCTGGGCAACGTTACCAGAAATGGTCCATGAGTGGGACGGAGAACGGGTTAGGGAGTTTTAATTGCGATGAATCTGGAGGGTGATGGGCTGGGTGAGGGAGTGCAGCGTGGCCTTGGCTATGGAGTAGGCCGAGCTCAGCGTGGCCTTGATGCTCTGCTTTCCCCCCACATGAAGCCGATGTTGACTATGCTGCCGCCCGCGCCGCGCGAGATCATGTGCTTGGCGACGGCTTGCGTGGCGAAGTAGGTGGCGCGGTTGAGGCCGTGGTACAACTGCGCGCGAGAGAAGCGAAGCGTTGGTGGACATGACAAATTTGTGAGCACGGTGGCGTATCGTGGAAAAAACGAGGTGAGTGCAGGAGGATTCAGGCGGACTTACATCGTAGTCTTCTTCCGTGCAATTGACGAAAGGCTTCGGGCGAAAGATGTTGGTGGAATTGATGAGATGGATAATGCTGGCGTCGTTGGGCATGTTCTCAATGCGTGGGATGAGAGTTTTGGTGAAGTCGCCCCAGTTTGGCCAAGTCGACGAGGCAGACGTCGACAACAACGTCCTTGGCGGCATGCTCTGGCAGAAGACGCTGAGCGTCGACGAGACGGGCCCCACTGCGGGAAGCGAGGATGAAGGAGACGCCGCGACGCACAGCGAGACGGGCACAGATCAGGCCGATGCCGGAGCTGCCGCCTATGGGGAGAGCGGTGGGGCCAGGGGTGGTGGGCTGCATTACTGGTTGTGAGGCGGGGTTTGGGGTGAGTGGTAGAGATGAGTGAAGTGAGAGGTGTGGATGCATTGTGAGTGTGTGCAGACAGGTGAGGGGGTATTTACACAGGGAGGAAAGGGAGGAAGGGGGCGACGAGGGGGAGGGGAACGGGGAATGTGTGCATGGTGGGAGCGAGGACGGGTTGAGATCGTTTCTCTCTGGGCCATGGGGAAAGGAGGGAGGAGATGCAGGGGAGTTCTTGTGAGGGTGGTCGAAAGAAGAAGGGGTACGGGATGCTGTAGGAGGAGGGAAGGAAACAGGGCAGGGCAATTGATTGCGGAGTCAAGCGATTTTATTGAATGTGTGGCGCGCGTGAGAGTAAAGTGGCGCTTGTCTCCTTACGCCGCCGTCCGTGCCTTACGCCGCACCATCTTTCCCCTAAATTACGCATTCCATGCGTGTAAACAGATGCCTCTGCTGTTTCTACACAAGTTGTTAAGTCCTACATGCTGCAACACATGTGCATCGCACTTGCTCCGCTGCCGCTGTGCATCTCTACAATGCGCTGTCTTCCTTCTTTAAGAATACTTTATTTAGAGAAGTCGTGAGTCCAGAGTCTTCGACCCACACCCTCAGCATCGCCAATCTTCCTCAAATATCACTCCCAGAACGTATTTCTCATGTCCCCTACAGACTGACTTCCGAACCCAGGGCAGTTGTCTATTACACCCGCTAAGCAGTACAGATATGGCTCTGAGCAGTTCACTCAAACCGCTCCCCAAGCCCTTCGCACGATGCCCGATGATCTCGACCTCCTCTACTCTAGCACGCATTTATCGTTGCTGAACATGCGTCGGCCTCCTCCTGTGCGACTACACCATCTCCCCCTGCCCACCACGTTTCCCCTCTCCCTCCCATCAATATCCTCCCACCTATCAAGCATCACAGATACCTTCCCATCGTCCGCCCAGTCATGCCCGTCTCCAATGACGATGCGCCTTCGCGACCCTTGTCCAAAGCCCGCGTCTTGGTCACCATGGCCCAGTCCAATGCTGAGATTCACATGGAGATCCGTCGTGCGCAGGGCGACCGTCGCAATGTTTTACTCACACAGGCATCCATGTTCAAGCATTTCACCAGTGAAGATGACGACTGCCGTCGGTTCGAGAAGACTCGGTTGACGCTCTTTTTGCAGTTCTATTTTCCGCAGACTTGTAAAATCAATCGTTGGGTCTTGAGCTGCTCCGTTCACCGCCAAGTCCGTTTTCAATATCCGTGTACTGCCCGAAAAATGCCTCAACGTTCGCCTCTTCTGAGATTTATGGGTTTCTGCGCTCTCCTCCATCTCCTCCGGAGACAGCATCTCTGCTCGCAGGCCAAGGATCCTTCGATCATCCGCGTCACTGACAGACTCCGAGGTGCTGTCACCGTTCGACATGCGAAGGATGTTTCGTGATACTTGAAAGAACGAAGCAGCGGTACCACCACAGCGATAAATTGAGAAAGGAAAGAGAACACAAGGACAGAGGCTGTACGACGAAGAGCTACGAGAAACGGCTCGAAGCGATCATTCTTGGGGGTACCTTGACACTTGTGTGTGCTAAGTAGCTGTGACAACGTTATGGTGCCACACTCCTATCGTGCCGGATCGACGTCAGCGCACTCGTCAAGGCCTACCCATGATCGAGTGGTATGATAGCACCGCCTCCGCGCATAAGGACAGCGTGCAGAAGGTCCTCCACCGCCTCAAGCGCGCAGCCGCCTTCTTGGATATCGCAAACTTCGAGAGGCAGATCGCCGATACCTTCGGTGATGCCGCCGTCCTGGGGCTGACACAGGAGGCGTTGACGTGACGCAGACACAGATTTGTACCATGAGGATGAGAACGCTTGACCGGGAGGCCGCCCCATACATGCGCGTAGCGATCGCGAAGATGGCGGTGCCCTTCTACGGTGGGGGCGGCTGAAGAGATGGGACAGGGACATGGTCAGCATAAAAGCAGCGCACATGGCGAGCAGTCTTTTCGGATAGAGGAGGTTGCTACAAGGACGGCAAAGACCAGGGTGTCGATTGCGATAGCGATGGCAGTGGGAGAAAGCGCGGGGTTTCTCTTGTGGGGTATTCTGCAGATGGAGACGAAGACAGCGGATCAGATGCGGAGAAGGGTAGGGATGGGGGGAAGCGGTGAGCGGAGGTAGCAAGGGGTCTGGGGGCATGCGACTGTCTCTCTGTCGACGCGAGGTGCGGAGCGGAGGGTGGGTATGGGAGAGAGGGATGATAGTGAAGTAGAGGGGATTTCGGAAACGTCTGCTGAGAGCGGTGAAGAGGCCAAAGTTCGAAGCGCAGGCAGCAGGCGGGGGCGAAAGGGAAGTAGGGGAATTGAGACATGCCCTCAAGCAGTGATGGAACAAGAAGGCGGAAGTGACTTGGTGGATGAGACGGGCAACAAAAACGGGAGTCCTAAATGGCGGAGAACATCGCAAGGAGAGGAAGAGAAGGCAAAGGGTTAGGCGGCAAAGGGGGGGAGCTGGATCCCCGGGGATTCCATTGATGGCTTGTTGCCATTTTTAAAAACAACCAATTATTTTGTCGTTTCTAAATATCCCACATTGTCAAAATGCGGAGCGCTTTCATCAATCCGCGGGAGGCCATGAACATGATGTTCATGGCCTCCCGCGGTCGCGTTCGGGAATGATTCTTATCATGGTGATAAGAATCATTCCCGAACCGCAACACGCTTTTGGCATAACATTCGCTCACAGCCATTCGCATCATGCACATGATATGCCAGGCTCGGCAAAGAAACCGTCGGTGTCACAGCCACAGCTCGGCGATCATGTTGCATCCATCCTCGTCTCGGCGTCTCCCATGATGTCGAAAGACCCCTTCCCGTCCCTTTCGCGCCTGCCCATCCCCTGCCATAGCTCCCCTCCCTCCTCAGGCACTCCTACTCGCTTTTTTGTGTGCTCTCCGCTGTCAATCTTTTCATCTTCATCAACACAAAAAGCGGACATTGTTGCTATCCAGGGAAGTTCACACCACGCACAGATCCGTGCAAATGCTCATATCAGACCAAATTGGCAATTAAAATTTTCTTTTAGGGAGGTGGGCGACCTTGCCGTAGACGAGGCCGGCCAGCTCGACGGCGTGGCGCGGGACGAAGACCAGGACGACGTGCTTGGTGTAGCTCGTGTAGAGCTTGTCGTGCTCGAAGCGCTCGCCGTCGGGGGTGAAGATGTCGGCCGCGTCGACAAGGGACCAATCAATGGTGGGCGGGCGGGGCGGAGCGCCGGGGTGGGCGGGCGGGGCGGCTTGCGTGGTGGAGGAGGAGGAGGAGGAGAGGGCGTCCGGGCTGGTGTCGAGCGCAGGGTCGAGGGAAGGGAACATGGACGCGTCGAAGTCGTCGACGAGGGCCGAGGGAGGGGGGGGAGGGGCCGGGCAGATGGAGTTGCCGCGGTAGTCGAAGTCGAACTCGTAAGTGGGGAGGTGGGCGAAGGGGCCGAGGGCGGAGGAGAAGGGGGCTGCTGCTACTAGAAACGGCCCAGCAGCATACAGTACTCATGTCGCACAGCAGGAGTCTTTGTCTGCGTGACGCCCATGAGACTTTAGTGAAATGAGGCACACGAAATTATTAATTAAAAATATATTCTTGTTTTTAGTGTTTAGCCACTTGCTACAAAGAGAATGCCAAAATCTGGAAGCCTCAAGTCCTCCGCAGATGCTCCGTTGAACTGTGGACGTCCTGTCTAAGTTTCCAGAGAATTGCGCATTTCTCTGTTCCTCCTCCGGAAGCACTCCAAAACTGGCCAACGTACTCTGCTAGTACTCCGCACCACCTCCTATCGCGGTGAATATGTTTACTAGGGTGAACGTATCGCCTTCGTACCCGGTTTGATGGGAATGCGGTGTTCGGTCGCTCGGATCGTTCCGAGCGCACCGCTCCACAGACTCGAGTGCTTACGCCGTAAGCTCCGGCGGAGCATTTCGAGCACGTGGCCCCGGAACTTGTCATCATCGATGTCTGACAAGTTGATTTCTTTTTCTCAATCCATCGGTGGATTTTCGGGATCCTTTTCCCGGAGGCCTACGGTACCTCCCGTCGTTGTTAGGCCTTCAGGTGTCCGTTCGTCCGTACCCACCTGGTCCTTCTCAACGGTTCCCCTCTCGTCGGAGCTTGGCCGACCGGCTGCTGCCTTCCCGACTTCATCGGTTAAGTCGGTAAGGTGCAGCGCATACGCGATCCCCTCGGCGACGCGACGTTCGGGCGTCAGGATCGCGAGGGGGTTGCGCTTGGCATATCCCACCACGGTGTGTTTCGGAAGCCGCCTTTCCCGTCGCGAAAAATTTGCGACGATGACGTCGAAGGTCTGGTTCCGCAGGACCTCGACGACGCCGTTCGTCAGCCTCACCCCATGTCGGTGTTGGAGTGACGGATTTGGCTCCATGAACACGAAGCCCCTCCCCGTGGTGGTAACGCGCACACGGGCCTGCGACTTTGCGAGGATGGTAACCCAGGGGGCGATTCGGATCGCGTGCGGGGCTTCGTCGCGTGCGTCAGCCCGGCTCGTCTGACGTCCGTGCCGCCTGGTTGGGGGATTCGGCTCCGCCTTCCCGTCGACGATGGCAACGGAGCCACCTTGGCGGAGCTCCAACCGTTGCGATTCAATATCGATACGTCGTACGTGTGTATCGATGAAGTCCGTGACAAGAAGGACCGGCACGGCGAGCTGGTCCGCCACCACGAACGGAATTCGGAACTTCGTGTTCCTCAACCGCACGGACAGACGTACGACGGCCGAGAGCTTGAGTGGGTTGCTATTCGCGCCTCCCAATCGTGGCAGTGGCGCGTCGCGGATGACGTACCGCGACCAATCGGGAGAAAGGTCGGCCTTCCTCACCAGATTGTAGCCCGAGCACGTATCAACGGCGATCATGCGGGGCTTGAAGGCATTTAACTCCGTGGCTATTGAGCCGAGGACGTTGTAAATCTTCGACGTCATAAGACAAATGACGCCGTCGACCACCTTCGGCGTGCCCGGCTCGGCGAGATCGTTCCGCGTGGGCCGCCGGCGCCGGTTCCGACGTCTCTTCCGCGTCCTTCAGCCTTGGTCGCGGGGCGCCCTTCGGTCGGCCGCGTCCCCACGATGAGTCGCGTTCGTACGCGGCTTGATTTCTTCTGGCGGCCCCGGGTCCCCCTGGGTCGGGCCGCCGGTGCGTTCGATGCGCTTCTTGTTAGGCCCCTGGATCACGGTTGCCACAGTGCCTTCCTCCATGTGCGCCGGGCTCACGGTTGCCTCGACGTCTTCGTCCTTCCGCACCGAGCTTACGGGTGTCTCGGTGCGCTTGTGCGGGGTCGAGGGGAATATTATCCGTAAACATTCCCCTCTTCCGCTGGGAATAATTAGGGACGGGTTTAGGTTGGTGCGACAAGAGGGTTCACGCGACCGCGCGAACGTAACCGCCTTTACGGGGGTTTCGAACTACACAAGTTGTCAGTGCTATTCGCTTAGCTATCGTTGGCAAGCGCTTCGACGGGCCCATGGCCGGGCGGATGGGGACACTTTACCCATCCCCGTTGGGCATCTTTCACGACGTAATCGGATACATCGTGACCTTGAGTTGCAACGTCCGGCCGTTGCAATATTTGAAGGGCGGAGAGAACCGGCTCTCCCCCGCCTGCCTCCGTGGGCTGGGAGTTCGGATTCCCAGCCCAATCTTGGAGGTACATGTTGGCGTTCTGTACCCCTTGGGGCAACGGGGGTCGGCCCCGGTCGCCTCGTCCGTCTCGGTGGGGATACCTCGTATCCATCCGACGGGGGTCACGTCGATCTCTTTGATCGGCCCCCGGGGATCGGTACCCGCCTTCACGAGGGGCGAAACGGATGCCCCCACCCGATCGACTCGAGTCACCCCGCCGCGGGCCTCGGTCTTCCGGCGTGGACTGCGGGATGAGATTGGGCATTCCGGGGCGCGGATCCATCTGATAGCGGTAGTTCCTGTACGCCGTGAACTGACGTTGTTCAGGCGACAGGAACGGGCACGCGTACATGGCGTGGCCGTACGTCCGGCACAGCCAACAAATGCACGCACTTCTATCGGTCGACGCGAACGTCGCCGCGTGGCGCGCCTCCTCATCGGTGAGTCGAGGCACGTTAGCCAGCCCGCGGTCCCCTTCTCGACGGGAGATATCCAGCTCGGCCAGGTTGTGATTCGGACCTCTGGTGGCCTTCGGCGTGTGCTCGAACGCCGTTGCGAAGCTTCCGGTCAAACCGGTGGAGGCTTGCGTAGGAGGTCGGCCTTTTGCCCAGTCGAAGCCTCGCGTAATGAGGACAGGATCGGCCTGCCACTCATCTTCTCCAATGTGGAGGGCGGTCGCGGGCGAACTCGTTCCGTGCGACCTTGGAGTTCGGACTCCCTTCGCTGCCGGCTTCGGGTCCGGCAGCGGCAACCCGCGACGAGCGCGGTAGGTTGTATCCTCGGCTGTTGCGATACGCGAATTGTTGAGAGTTCGGTATTCTGTTGTCCGGGCAACCGTTGTACCGTCTCTGCTACTGCGTCCCGGGTCGCAGTGGACAACCTGCGCACGAAGTAGTGCGCGAGGGCTTGTTCTGAGAACACGGCCGTGCATCGGAAAGCGGCGGATTCCAGCCGGTCTGCGAACGTGTTATCGGCTTTGTGAAGAAGCTGTCGTGCGGACGCGACAGCATCAAACGCTTCCCCTAATAAGTCGTCGGTTAGATAGCGTTTGATAAATTGGTTGACGAGACCTGGGCAGCTCGTGTCGTCGTGGAGCTCGACGGCGCGGAGGCCGCGCATGGTGTAACTCGTATACAACCGCTACGCGTCCCGCTCGAGGAAGTGAGCGAAGATACGGATTGCCACACCTTCGGTCAGGTGCTGGGCATTGAAGGTCATCCGGATATCCTTCAGGAACGGGAGAAACTGAATCGCGTCAGTACCGTCGAAGCTCTTCATCGTGGGACGGAGCCCACGGCAGCGTCGGACGTACTTCGCGATCCGTCCCGCGTCACCTGAGGTAACGAACCCCGAGGTGTTGTCCAACCGATACATGCGGTAGTTCGCGACGGTGCTGAACTCCTGTATCATGGTGGGGACGGGCTCGAGCCCGCGTTCGGCGGGGGCCAACGTTCCGAACGGCGTGACGAGCAACGTTCGGACGTCGACAGGGCCGGGATGCGCGGTAAGATCCGCTGTCTGGTAGCCGCCCCAGAGAGGATCGAAGGGGAGAAACGGTTCCACTAATCGGCGAGGGACTCCTCCACGGCTATGGTCGAGTTCGTTCGGTACCCGTCGTGACTGCTGCCTGCTTCCGGATGCATACGGCAGGGCTTGAGTCTCGAACGCGAAGTTCGCGTCCGCTGTCGGCTTGATGTACTCCGCCCTCCAACTGATGACGGCACCAGTCGGGGGCCACTCCTGCGCTCCGGATGCGCCCGGAGGAACAGTGGCACCGGGCCCTCTCGAAGGGGCTCCGGGCGACCTTTCGGCCGAGGTCTGTTCCATCTCACGGGCACGGCGGCGCAATGAGTTGAGCTCCGCCGCCATGTGCGCGAATGCTCCCATCTGTTCGGCTGTTGGGAAGGGTTGCGGGTCGCGTCGGACCCCGGCGTTTGCACTCACGGGTCGACCCGCAATGTCAACGGCGGGGAATCGATGCGCGCCTCTTCGACCAGTGCCAAGCGGGACTTTAGCTGGTCAACGAGGGCGCGCAGGTTCTCCAAGTGTAGTGCAATACAGGGCTCTACAGGGGGGTGAAGTGAAAGGAAAATAATTGGACATGACAGATGGTCCGGGTTGGGGGACACACGTGTGAATAATTGCACAGTTTTAATTTTTAATTATTTTATTTTATTTAGTTAATTAGTTGGCATTAATTTTGCTGACATTAGATCTAGGATCTAGCGCCGCGAGCTACTGTAGTGGCTCCGGTGGGTCGTTATATACCTTAGCCCGCTGGCCACCAAGTCAGTAAAGGTAACCCGAGTCGCCGGAGTTGAATGTCGCCTTTGTCGAAGTCCGTCTCTACCAAGACGCTCCCTTTTACCTAAGCCTACGGCATCCTTCAGCGCTCGGGGGTCCTCTTACTTTTCCCTTTATTTCCCTATCGAACCCGAGTTGCCGGAGTTAAATCTCGCCTTCGTCGAAGACCGCTTCCGTTCACGCGACGCGCTTCACTTCTACGCTGCTAACGACATCCTCTATTGCTCGGGGTTCCCTTTTCCTTATCCTTTTACCCTTTTCTATCTCTAATTCCTATCCTTTTCTATCACTACATCTATTTTTCCCTTAATTGTGTTGGTCCCATTGGAGTCGGTTGCGACCGATCCGGTTTAGGTGTTTTAGCCATCGGGCAACACGTTGTGTAGCGCTGCTACTGTTTCAAGTTCCGTCGGAAGGCTGTTATAACGATGCCTCCGTCGAAGGTCTTACTGTATAAGACAGAGTTGGTACCACCAACCGCGATCGCGATCGCGCTGGTGAGGGTGTTTTTAGCCATCGGGCAACACGTCGGTAGTAGCGTTGCTACACGGTTACAATCCCGTCCGGTAGTGATGAACAAGCCCCCGTCGAAGACTTTGAATTATACCCAAGGTGCTGAAGACGCTCGTCGAGCATTGGCCTTACAACCCAGCGAACCGCGGTTACCTTCTCGTAGACAAGCCCGCACTCGCCGAGCACTGAAGTCTTCACAAGTCTCTACCACCATTATCCTCCCGGGACGGGCATCTTCCCTTAACCCTCCCGTCGGAGTCGAGCTACCGTGGGCCGCAAGCTCACATAAAGGGAAAGGAAGTCCCGAGCGCTTCGTAGCGCGTGCCATCGGCAGTGGTTGTTGCTGTTGCTGTGTTGGTTCTTTTTGTTTGACCGTCGGACTGTGTTCGCGGCCTGCCAGGCACATTGAGCTACAAAAGTGGTCTCCAGACCTAGAATTGTGTCGACGACAGCCTCGGTCTGCAGTTGCACTACAAAAGTGGTCTGGGTAACGGAGTCTCTTTTTTATTTTTGTCTGTAACTTTTTTTTTAGGTTCGCTCGTACGAGCGATGTCGACAAGCACACCCGGGGACGTCGGTCCCGGGGCGAGTAGGAGCGGATCGGCAAGGGCGTCGAGGATCCCGCGAGGTCTTCGCACCCGAAGCCAGGCCAATACGGCCACGGAACCTGAAGGTCAAGAATCCCCGACGGGGATCGAAGCCGACAAGGATAACCTATCCTACAGGTTCGAGAAGATGGGCGAGGAAATTCGCCAAGAGATGACGAAAAATCTCGAGGCTGAATTAGCCCTCGTCCGGAAGCAACTGGAGTTGCAATCATCCGAGTTGCACACCGTTTTATGGGAGCTATCGGCTCGAGTGGATCTCGTCGAGAAAGATCGAGGTAATGCCACCGACGGTCTGGAGCCGGAGGTCCTAGCTTGGTTGAAAATTTCAGTCAAGGACGCGAGGCGCGACGCGAATCAAGCTTTGGAGTCCTTAGGTAAATTTAGAAGCAGTATCGACGACAGGTTTGACCGCGCCGCTCATCGCCTCAACGACCTTGAACAGGTCGCCGGGCAAGAGCCGCTCCCAACGGTTCGAGAAGGCGACCGTCGATCGAAGAAGGACAAGGCCGCTGTACAGCGGAGTTCTAAGTCGAAGACTTCAAAGAAGAATCTGCGACGCAGGAGCAAGAGTCACGGTAGTGACGAGCCGGAGGACCAAGACTCAATGACCGAGTCGAATGGCCTTTCCGAAGATGGTGACGACGGTTCGTCGAACCATGCCAGCGATTCCGAACATCGTTCAGAGGAAGGAAAAGGAATTTCGCAGGGCAAAAAAATTACCTCCAGACGGGGCGGGATCACTTCGTTCGCCTCGCAGAGAGACAAGGACGCGGAACCCGAAGATGTCGCAACGCGGCGCGGGCCGCGATGGGAGGAGTTGGAGGAGCTGAATCCGACCAACTACCTCTTCAAGAAGTTACTTTCGTACCGAACGTACCGCTTGCGGAACCCGCAGACATATTTGTCAAGTTCCCGGCGGACCGCCGTGCGAAAAGTCAGGAGAGATATTCCGCCTAAGGTGAAGAAGGACAACACGTTCACAGGTGAGGGCGGGGTCCTTGTGTTGGTTTTTTTGGCAAAATTAGTTCAAGAGTTTAATACTCAAGAAATGAACGAGGGGCAAGCGGGTCGTCAACTTTACCGACGCCCACATACACGACGGAGTCGTTTTCGGAGCCCACGGGTCCCGTGATGATGTTCCGGGGCCGCGGCCACACGCCGGCGCCGCGCATTCCGATGGAAGACAAGGGTACGACGTTTCGAAGGCCAGGCTGGATGGGAAGGCCGCAACATCAAGGAAGGCCGCCGGCCCGTGGAGGACCTAGGCCGCAATATCCCGTCAAGAAGCACGGACTGGTGTGCTATCATTGTTACGAAAAGGAGCACGCCGCGCCAACGTGCATTCTTTCCCTCCGAAAAATGTACCTAGTTTTGGGAAATTATGAGGCGCTGTCTCCGATGGAGAGGTTAGGGATACCATCGACGAGTTATCTGAAGGTCAAGAATTGGTTCGATTCGCAGACGGCGAGCACGCCGAGTGCTTCAACGCCGAGGCCGAACCAACCCTTCGGAGGGCCCGCCGCGGGGCCCGCGTCGTCGGACGTGAGAAGGATCCCGCAGCAGCAGGAAAACTAAAAAGGGGAATCTGGCATGGGTCGCGAGAGGCACAGGGTCGACGTACTGTGCTCGGGGCTCAACCTCGTTCCCCGTCTCTAAGGGAAAAATCAGGCCCCGATGAGGAGGTCGTTGGATTGGTGGATAAGCCCAAAGGGCCAGCCCAGGTCAAGAAAATTTTGAGCCGAGCCCGAGATCATCCGCTGGAAGAAGTTCGAAGACCCTGGTAGAGGGTTAAGCGAAGGGAGTGTCCCGAGAAGATTTTGGTTCTTGCGCAAAAAAACTACAAAGTTTACGCGGACATTGGACCAACAGTCGGATTGATGAGCCAGGTGTTGTCTGTATTACACACCGGCGCGGGACCAAACCTTGTGCGAAAATCGGAACTCCCGGCTGGAACGGAATCTCTAGTGTCCTACGGACCGACCCAAGACATTGGCGACGCGAACAACAGGCCACTCCAGACTCTCAGAACCATCAAGATGCCCGTGAGACTTGGACGATTTGTGCCTGCTGCTGAATTTATTGTGTGCGAAAAGCTCACGGTACCGCTGATTCTAGGAGCGGACTATTGCAATAGGTTCGTGGAGGCTATCTACCCACGGAAGAAGAGAGTTGAGTTGGCGGATTTCTCGGAGGTTCCGATCATAAGGCGGTTCTCGGCGAGAAAATCGAAGAAGCATCTGGTCCCCGGAAAGCGTGAAACTGATGCAAAAGGGGAGCGAGTTTCCCGCAGGGTGAAGGTGGCAAGAGCCCCGACCATTGAGCCCGGGACGCAACACGTAGTCGAATGCCCCTCGAAGAGGACGGGCTTGGTCGTAGTTCAACCCTACGCACCCCTTTATGACAAGCACGGATTGGTAAGCACCAACGGTGTAGTTCAGGTTGAGCCTGACAAACCTTTTAGATTGCTTGTAGCGAATTTTAGAAATTACCCTGTCAGGGTTCAAAAAGGCCAAGTAGTGGTGGAACTGCTACCGCACCCGAGGGCCGTATTCAAGAGCAATTCAACCATTGGTGAGGTACTTGAGATTCAAGAAAGGGGCGAGGAAAAATTTACTAGTTACACCCCGCCGCCTACGGGCGAGAGAAGGTGCGAACCGTCGGAACAAGATGGCGAGGACCAGCAACGAGAACGGGAGGAAGGGCTCTCCGCGACGGCAACTACGAAGCCGGAGCGGCGGATTGAGCCTCCCCCGCCGGACGTGGAGGAGCTCGATTTGAGCCACGTGCCGGACTGGCTGCGCGAAAGATTCCGTCGGATGTTGAAAACTATTCCCGTATGTGGGATGGGACCCTTGTTGAGATCAACACCACGGTCCACCGGATTGAACTGGCCCCGGACACAAGGCCAATTGCGCAAGCCTCGTATCGGGCCGGGCCTAAAGCCCGCGAAGTAGAAGATGCAGAAGTACAGAAGATGTTAGAAGCACGAGTCATCGAACCGACGCAGTCAGAATGGCCGTCGCCCGTTTTATTAGTGCCCAAGCCGGACGGATCGATGCGCTTTTGCGTAGACTATCGCAAGTTAAATGCAGTAATGGTAATGGTAAAGGACACGTACCCTTACCGCGCATGGATGAGTGTCTGGACTCGCTTGGTGACACCAAGGTGTTCTCTGCGTTGGACGCGATCTCGGGATATTGGCAGATGCCTATCCCTGAGTGCTACCGCGACAAGACCGCATTTTCGTGTCACTCAGGTCTGTATCGCTTCTCAAGAATGCCCTTGGGGCTAACCAACGCACCAGCGACGTTCCAGAGAGCAATGGACATCTTGCTCTCTCCGTTCCGTTGGAAATGCTGTTTGGTGCATCTGGATGACATAATAATTTTTAGCAAGTCGTGGGAGGAGCACATTGTGCACGTGGATGAAATACTTTCTGTATTGGAGAAGGCAGTTGTGAAGCTCAAGCTTCGCAAGTGCGAATTTTTCGTCGAAAAGATCAAGTACCTGGGCCATGTCGTTCGGCCAGGTACATTGGAGGTTGATGTCGCGCGAACCACCCCGTTGGAACAAGTGCGGTACCCTCAAACGCAGACCCAGCTCAGAAGCTTCTTGGGACTCTGCAATGTCTACCGCAGGTTTGTCCCACATTACGCGAAAATCGCGCATCCACTCAATCAACTATTGAAGAAGGGACAACCGGCCCAGTTGGAAGGATTCGACGAATCGTGCGAAAAAGCTTTTCATAAGCTCAAGGACGCCATCTTGGCACCGCCGGTGTTGGCGCTGCCGAAGAAGGACCTACCCTACTCGGTAGATACCGATGCAAGCGACTATCAAATCGGCGCTGCATTATTTCAAACGCATCCGGATGCGCAACGTAAACCCATCGGGTTCTTTTCAAGAACGTTAGCCGCAGCCGAGAGAAACTATTCTGTATCAGCAAAAAAATGTCTAGCGGTAATTTGGGCCGTACAGACTTTAAGACCATACCTATATGGCGAGCACTTCATTGTGCATACCGACCATGCCTCATTGAGGTGGTTGATGAACGTAACCCACCCCAGCGGGAGATTAATCCGATGGAGGCTCCGCCTCTCGGAATTTGATTTCGAAATCAAGTACAAGAAGGGCAAGGCTAGCAGCCAAGCTGATGCTCTGTCAAGATTACGGACCGCAGGAGAAACCGTCGACGGAATCGACGACGAAAACCCATGCTTTATGGCCGAACCGGCCGAGGGTACAGTGGAGGACGAGGACAGTTTTGACGCGTTAGACGACATCCTCGCTCCTGAGCGGGGGCCGCCTTTGATCGCCTCGATCACTTCCAAGCTGTCACTCCGAAGGACCTTATTCGCGAGCAAGCCGTCGACACCTTCTGCAACCGCATCAAGGAAGAAATGGACGCCGGAAAGGTGAGAACGTTCAGCACGGAGACCGAGGAACTCGAAGGAACTCTATGCCGTACCGCAGCGGAGTTTTTACAAGTGGTAATACCACAATCGTTAAGGGATGGCGTCCTAGGGTTGAGCCACTACGCAAAATTGGCAGGCCACCCGGGAGGCAGGAAACCTTACAAGACATTCAGAAGATATTTTTACTGGCCTACGATGGCCCTGGACTGCTACGCAGTCGCGAAGAATTGCGCCGCATGCGCGCGGGAGAGGGTGAAGTTAAGAAGAAACACGAAGGAAATGAAGCTGTTCACGCCCAAAGCTCCGCTGGAGTTTGTCGCCATCGACATCCTCGGCGAGCTAATTACAACTAAACGAGGAAATCGGTACATTCTCGTGATCAGCGATCGATACTCGAAACTGGTACGAACCGTACCGTTGAAGAAGATATCAGCTGCGCACATCGCACAAGCCTTCGTTCACCATTGGGTATTCGTGTACAGACCGCCGGTCAAGCTGCTGTCCGACAATGGAACACAGTTCACGGCCCGGTTCTTTCAGAACGTCTGCCGAAATCTCGGCATACGCAATGTGTTCACGACTACGTACCACACACCAGCCAACGGCCAAGTAGAGAGGTTTAACTGCACGCTGACTTCCGCGTTGCGAAAATATGTTGGAGAGCATCCCAAGGACTGGGACTTATTTAGCGACGCTGTGACGTTCGCATACAACACGCAAGTTCATCGAACTACGAACATCGCGCCCTTCGAGCTGGTGTTAGCTCGGGCACCGAGAAGCATTGCGTTACAAGCGCAGCCAAGTTTGGAGAAGTTCAGCTCGTCACGAGCATACTACCTGAAATGGCAGTCGTGGTTGGAGAGCTTGATGAGAAGTGCCGATAAGAGTCTGCGCAGAGAACAGGCACGGTACAAGCGAAATTTCGATTCAAGACTTCGCAGGCCGAAGTACGACATTCCTGTGGGATCTTACGTGTTCTTACGAAAGGAACAAGGGACGGCGAGCCAGCCAAAACACAAGCTTGCTCAAGTCGCTACTGGACCCTACGCAGTAAAGAGGTCTGATCAAGGTACAGTCGTCATTGCCATCGGCGACCAAGAAGGGCGCGTTTCGCGAGACCGGGTGGAACTAGCCCCGAGTCTGATGGACCTCGTGCCGGTCACCGGCTTAACACAAGCGCTACGGTTCCTTGATGGGACAGAGAGAGACAAAGGACGGAATGTTTTCGAAAATGGGGGTAGCCTCCATGTACACACGCCTCCGCGAGAGGACCCTGAAGATCTAGTTACCGAGTTATCGTCAGTGGATACTCCGCAAGACTCACGCGAGTCAAAAGATCCGACAGAAGAGGACGAGTTGGAAGATCTTCAGAAGGGGGAAGGAATTGTCAGTGAACACGAAGAAGGAGCTGGAGATCAGGAGTACGTGATCGACAAAATAGTCGACCACGGATATTGAGACGGGAAATTAATTCTCAAGGTAAAATGGTATGGCTACGCGAGCGAGAACGCGACATGAGAGCCAATTGAACAATTACCGCGTAGCGCAGTGGTGACGTATTTTCGGAGGAAGAAACAACTCCTCCCACAGCAAGCCGCATGCGCGAGACCAGGATGAGCCCCCTACGGAACGCATTGGTGAAAACGCGAAAAGAAAACGCGAGTCATAACCCAAAACCCTACATTTTTACTTTCTTAACTGTTCTGTTTTGTTTTTGTTTTATGTTTGTGTTCGTTTTCGTTTCACGCGACGCATCTAGGTTCGTGATCCCCGAGTGAGTGTGTGGCGCTCCCCGAGAGAGGACGACGGCCACGAAGATGCCAATCACCGCGTCAACGATGGACGAGAAGACCAGGCGAGGTGGAGAAAAATTCACAACTTAGCGACCAAGTGCGGTCAGAAGGACACAGCATGAAGAATGACGTGAGAGATCGAGGCGCTGGAAGGGCCTCGAAGGAGGACTATAATCGAGAGGACGAAAAGGGAGATGATGAGGGAATCGTGAGACCCAGGGGACGAACTTAGAGAGACGATGATCCCTGGGATGGATTCTACCTGGGGGAAGATCAAGAGGGACGCTCATGTTGCGGAGAATGCGTCGGCAGCAAGGTGATAGACACTAGCAGCGAAACGCCCTCATGACAACATACTGAAGGAGGGAACGAAGACGGTTCGCTTCGCGGGCTACTCGAGGATCAGGGGAACTGTATGTCGGTGAAAATGTTTACCGCCGGTCGTTGGAGAGAGAAAGGATGAGGAGGTGGTGTGAACTTCGTTCCGGTAGGCGGTCGGGTATTGTGGGTCAGTTCCCGTAATGTAGCTGATAATGAGGAGGCGGAGGCCGGTTCCGATGGTCGAGGCCCGCCGCTCGGGAATAGAAACGAGTCATCACGCGGTGCTGCGGCGACCAATCTCCGCAGTAGCACAATAACAGGGTCGCTTATCCCTGTAGAGGGTATGCGGAGTGCCACAAGTGGCGCTGCTCCAGTCTCCCCATATTTGAAGACCAAAAACTGGGGTGTTACTGCTGCCGGGTCGATGAGCTGAATGTCACTACGGCGTAAATTGCGGATACTGGTAGGACGACCGCAAATGACGAAACCCAAGGCGACTAATCCCCAACGCTGCAGTTCGTGGATTGAAGCGGCAGTAAGGGCTCGGTATAGGGCTTGAGCGGCGAGTGCTGCAGGGAGTGGGGCAGACCGAGAGGGCGGACCGGTAGTTCGGCGGGCGTCCTGTGCTATGAACCCGCGTCGCGTAGCCTGAACGAGCGGGTGAACGGTGGGGTCTGTCAGACCCAGTCGGCGGTGCTGCGCTCCAATTGATGCGATGTAGGGACGCAACTACCTCGCACTGTGCTGCGATCGTAGATCGTTCCAATGTAACAGGAGATGGTTCGTGGGGCAGCAGGGAGTGCGGGCTGGGCACAGCGCTGACAATACAGAACGAAGGACTCCCAGTGCCGTTGGTAACCACCCTCGGTACTTCGTGATAATGTTCTCCCAAGTAGGTGCGCAGCTACGCGGGACCCAGCTAGATCCCCGAGTAAACTGCAGGCGCCAATCGTCCCCTGTGTACGCCAACGTTCCGCTGCTTGAACCTGAAGGCGACAGAACTCCACGGCGGGGTCCGGCACGGTATTCGGTGGACGCTCGCCGCGGCGCGAGCTGTCTGATACCACTGCTGCCCCGTTCACGCAGGAGCGATCATGAATCCGCGACCGGCGGTAGCGAGTGCGCGCGCCCAAACGCCGAGCAATGCGGGACGAGGTACGACGACGGGGATCCCTGGCGATCTGCGCGACTCTGGGAGCGAATTGCCGTCGAGAGGAGAGAGCCGCGAACGGAAGCGGCGCTCGAGGAGCAGTTGGGCGTCCCGTGGAAGTTCCCATGCGAAGCTGTCGCGCCGGCGCGAGAGTCGGTCTGCCCAACAGTTCAACACGGACGGGAGGTGGCGCGTCGACAGTGTGACGCCATGAAGTTCGCACAAACGCCGCAAGCGTCGGAGCTTCGCGTGAAGGCGCGGCGAGCGGCTTGTCATGTTCCGGACGATGTAGGCGGTGACGAGCGAGTCGGTTACGAGCTGCACCTGCCGGCCACGAGAAAACTAGACGAACTGCTCTAGGGCGTTGAGTGCGGCGGTAAGCTCTAGTTCGTTGATATGAGCCCCTTCCTCGTCCCCCGTGAAGAATCTTGCCGCCGGCACCTGCCCGTTCCATGTTGCTCCCCAGCCCGCCATACTCGCGTCTGTGAAGACGCAAACTTCGGGGGCGTGCCAGAGGTGCCTCCCCACGTGTACGTTCCAGCTCAAGCTCGCCCACCACTGAAGGTCGCCGATGGCGACATGGGAGAGGCGCGGATCGCGAGTCGGATCCGCGGAAGGAGAAAATTTGTGCGCTCCGCAAGGGGCCCCACAGAGTGGCCTGGGGAGCAGACGTTTTGAGGGAGGTATGATAACCCCTTTCTCGGCCTCCCCTGCTGTCCCCGGTGCGAGCCCTGGTCTCTCCGGGGCGCTGAGGGCCGGGAACAACTCCCGGAGTCGGAGTCGGGCATCCACCACGGCCGGCGAGACGGAGTTCGCCAGTCCTGCGAATCCGCGCAGCACACGAGCGCGGATGCAGCGTCGGTGCGAGGATGCGTATCGAAGAACGCGCCGGGCGGCGAGCTCCACCTTCGCGAGCTTGCCGGGGGACAGCATGAACTTCTGAGCGGACGTATCCACGACGATGCCGAGTACCTCCAAGCGCGTCTCCCCTTTGAAGGAGCATTTGTCGGGGTGTAGCCGTAGTCCGAGCTTGCGGAACAGCGCCTGCGCCAGCGAACCCAGTTGCTCGGTGTCCTTCCTTCCAGCGGCGGAGCCCCCCGACGGCTTGGCGGCGCCGAAGAAGCCGTGGAGGTACGAGAAGATGCGGTGTCCCAGCGAGCGTATGAACGAGACGACGGGCTTCATCGCTTTTGTGTAGAACCACGGTGCGACTGCGAGGCCGCAGTTCATGCAGAGCGGGACGAATACGTCGTTCCCAATCAGGAATGCCAAGCGCTCCTGGTTTACGCGCCTCAAACCGAGGTGGTAGTAGGCGTCTTTCACGTCGGCCTTGAACAGACAGTCCCCGGGAAGCAGTACTGCCGCCAAGTCTGACAGCTGGTCCATCCGGAATGTTCTCGATTCCATGCACTCGTTCGCCTTCTTGTAGTCGATCAATAGCCGCCTCTTGCCTGCCGACTCCGTCACGAACGCTGGAAACAGCTGCCCTCTGCGCTTCAGGTCGCGGCCCTCCTCCGGGGTTGCCCGCCGTGAAACCGAGCGCGAGCCATCTCGCTATCTCCTTCGAAGCGAACCCGCGCTCTCCTACGTCCATCGGGTATGATCTCGGGCGCTGGTAAGGGACCTCCCGTACCCATGGGAGCTGCAGCCCGAATCGCAACTGTCTCACCAACCAGTCGCTCGCGCCGATCTCCTTCCGATTCCTCCATGCCAGGCCCACACCCACGGAAGGTGGGACCATTCTTATTTGCGTCCTCGGCCCCGGTTGCCTCCCCCGGTTCCTTTTCCTCCGCCGCGACTGCTACTGCGGTTCCCTCTGGGGGTGGCGTCCGGTTTCCAGAACTGCTGAATAGCTTCCGCCGGACTCCTCCGCCTGTTCCGGCCGGCGAGCTGGGTGGCATACTTGATTGCCTGCACCTGCTGTCGACGGAAGGCCTGGCGGCCTGCGGAACTGTACGCGGCGGGGGCGTCAATGTAAGCTGACAAAACTTCCGGATCAGCGACCCCGGTGGCCCCCTGTTTGCCGGCGAGTACCTCGTAGCGGGACGCGGCCAATTCGTATACTCCAAAGGTGCAGAGCTGGGCGTCGGATACCGATACGATGGCCTGGCCGATTGTACGGACTGCTTCGGGGTCGGCGTCGTCGGGGATCTTCTCGACTGACTCGATGAGGTCCTCGGCAGCCTGGGTGAGCGTGTTGGAAGCATGTGTGAGGTACGCAGCGGACGCGTAGAGGCCGGCGGCCTCCTCCGTTCTCCCGGTGCTGGTCCCGGATGCGCAAAAAGTCTTGAAGTGTGCGACGCTCTCCGGCTCAATGCTGACCGGGTAGCTCAGTTCGAAGCGCGCGGGGACCTCGAAGCGTGGTCGGATGACGGCACCCCGGCGAGCCTCGTACCACTTCGGAGTGAATGCCTGGGGACCGTAGAGAGCCTCGTTCAGATCGTCGGAGTCCGGGTCTTCGTCGTCAGGGTCCTCTGGAGGTCCCTGCTCTCGGCCCTCGGCTGCGGGGAGTGAAGCGGCGGCCCGTCGAGCTCGTGCAGCCGCTTGGGAGGCGAGATCGGCGGTCGGAGGGCCAGCCGCGCCGGGATTCTCGAAGGCGGCGGTGATGGCAGTGGTGTCGGCCCTAGCGGTGCCAGCGTTTTCGGGGGCAGGCGGTGGGTCCGGGAGGACTGGAGCCGGGTTATCATTAGCCCGATTGGCGAGGGCTTCGTGGATCTTTCGTGCGACGATATCGCTAATCGCGGCTGCAGTGGCCGCGTCTAAGGCAGGCGGCGCCGACGGGCCGGCGCACTCTTCGCTCGGCGGGACCGGTGGCGGTACTTCTCCTGACATTCCTAGCCGACGTGATCGGCCTAGGCAGTGCGTCGAACCTCCGAGCGGGCTGCACGGGGAATCGCTTCTCTCGCAGAGAAGCGGATGACTGGCTCTTCCGGTTCGCCTCCTGCGCGCCAACGGCAAGAGAATGCACAGCCCAGCCACGCCGTCCTCTTGTCCACGTGTACAGCGTGCACCCGTGTCCAAGAGTAGGCGCGCAGGCATCGCGCGGCGTAGGTGATTACATAGTGATCCGTGGATACCTGACCGTTATTTTACGGACAACCTTAATATGGCTATCCGTAAAATAACGCGCTATTGCACCACAAATTTAGAAAGTCAGTTCGGATGCCTTTACTCAACGTGCCTACTGTACCCGCCGGAAAAAACTTCTTGCAGAATATCGTGCAGAGCAGCTTTGCATACAATGAACGATAACATACGGGCGTATTGGGTTCGAAGATCCCACGACAAAACGTTTCGAGGTTTCTCCATAAAAGCGTTTTGCTAGGCATTTCTAAAAACGATAGGACATGCAGCCCTTGGGAGAAGCCTTCTCGCAGCTCGTGTATTGCTCTATGCTCTTCCTCCTGGTCTCCTTGCCTCCTCCTCCTAGCCTACTCGCCTTTTATCTCCCCTCTCTCGCTGTCGCGTGGCGTATTCTTCCTTCCGATATCTTTCCATTACTTCTAACGCTGTCACCTTCCAGCGTACATTGACAGCCAGGCGTTGGCTGTTTCTATACTGCTAACGCAAGTCTCCCTTTTGTGGAGCACTTGCAAGGGTCCCCAACAGTAGGTTGAATCGTAACAACAGTGCGGTACGCTACACGCCACCAAAAGCATCAGCCCGTCGTTTCCCCGCTTATTTCTTCACGTGCGGTTTCATAGACCTGAGAGGAAAAGGGCGGAATGCACGGTGCGTGTATGATATGGAGAAGACCATGTTGCTCGAAGATTTCCATCGATCGAAAAGATGACCATGAAATGCAAATGATCCCTGAAAAGAACTAGAGGGAACGTCTCTTACATCTGGGGCTGACAAATGAGTGGATCTCGCTCTCCAGAAGAAAGACGTCTCAATTGGATATAATTTGATGGGATTGAACTAGATAGCGTGACTGTAGGCGCATATGTTGCTGCAATGATTCCTCGTTCGCCGTGTTGGGTCGTGAATAATTGTCAGACAACGAATCCACGCAAGACTCTAGAGCAATGAAGGCTATTTGTGTCGGCCATCTCAAGTTCTCTTTCTCTTCGTCAATACCCCAGAGACAGCACTCTTCGTCATGACCGAAATCTGTTTTTATCAAAATCGAGCCATGGCAAGCAACACACGAGCGGACCACAGGTGGAAGAACTTCAAGGTGCTCGATCGCTTTACATCTTATCTTCTTCGGCTGGGAGGGTGATTGATTTCGCAAGAAAGAGAACAAGGCTTTCAAGCTACACGCAAACCGAGTAAACCATGACGAGGCTTGTTGTTCATCGAAGGGATGATCAGGCTGTGCATTCGTTTCATCAACTTCGTTCGGCCTTGACGGCGAATTGGGTAGACATGTGTGCAGGTATGAAAAATCTCACCTTGTTCTGCTGGCGTCATCACTAAACAGGGCTCATTCTTCGGAGAGTATTGCTTTTGCAATCCCTTCTATCTAATCTGAGACGCAGCTCACAGTTTGAAACAATATAAATGAAAGTTGCACCGAGCAGATTAGACTATCTGCACACTTCTCTCAACCAGTCGACTCACAAAACCACAAATTGGTACCAGACTCGGATATCCTAGGCATCACCATGAGACTGGTACTATTCCTGTCCTCCGTGCTACTCGTCTTTAGCATTGCCGCCAGTCAACCTGTAGGCTCAGTCGTCACGTTTGGACGATGCCCTAACAATTGTGTGACGGACTTCGATGCTGTTCTTAGTCTCTCCAGAAATTGCGCGGCTCGTTTCTCGCTGGGATGCGTGCCAACGCCATGCGCAGATCCTAGATCACTCACCTGCTATAATCCAAGCGAGGAGGAACCTCGTGAGTTAGGTGCTCCAATCACACCCGGGGCCGACATTGTCTTTGATACCCTAGAAGTCGGGATTGAGTTTCCCGTTTTCGTTAACCTGTCGACACAAAATACACCTCTGGATCTCTATCTTTTGGCTGATTCCACTTTTTCTATGAGAGAGACCATCGAGGAAGTGCGGAAGCGCTTTAATGAAATTATTGACCATTTCAGTAGCAACCTGTCGTTCAGCTCTGTTCACTTTGGTGTTGGGACGTATCGCGATGAGGCTGACGCCGGCTTCGACAATGGTTTCAGAAATTTGAAGTCCATCAGTTCTGATGCAGCCGCATCCAAGATAGCCGTTGAAAGCCTCAGGGCAATTGGCGGAGGTGATCGTGATGAGGCTAACTTGGTGGCTTTACACAAGGTAGCTACTGACCCCTCTATCAGGTGGAGGAACAACTCCCGTAGAGTGATTGTGTACTTTGGAGACGTGCCAGGTCATGAGCCTTCATGCGGACCGTTTAGAACTTTAACGAGGAAGACCGTTATCGACGATCTGCAGAAGGAGCATATCACCGTGCTTGGCGTCAGCGCTCCTGAAGCTGGTCGTTCATCACAGTTTAACTCGGCACCTAGGAGCTCGTTCGGTTGCAGCGGTACACCTACCGCTGGTCCATCTTCAGCTGGCCCGAGGCAAACAGAGGACATTACTGACGCTACTGCGGGTTCTCTACGTTCAAGTGACAGTGACGGAATCATTGAAGACATTATCGCTTCGGTCGATGCCCTCACATCCACATTCACGGTGGACATTTCAGACTGCGAAGGCCAGTTGAAATCCGTGTACGATCCGAGCCTTCCGATCACATTGGGACCTGGAGAAGACGTGATGGTCACGCAGACGGTCTCTGTTGATCAAAAACTCTGCGAGGAACGAACGACTTCTTTTAAGTGCGAAATTCGGTACATTCAGAGCGGAGTGTTCTTAAAGCCAACGAATGTTCGTGTTAATAACATTGTTGGTTGTCCTGGTCTCAGTTGATAAAATGGGATGTAACCAGCGCTAGTGCTGTAGTATTGAGAACGAATACAAATAAACACGACGCCTCTTCCCTTTGTTTGTCGCATTTACATCCGGTGTCTAACGAACCTCTTGGTAGAAGAGGATTAAATGCTACGTGCTCAGACGAGAACGATTCTGCTTTTGGAATATTCCCGACATGGGAACACCTGAAGGGACTGCTGACTGTACAACTCGACATCTCAGCGCTTCCTCTATGGTTGTAACAAAGAACGCGTCTGTGAGTACGATAGTGAAACCCGAAGTAGAAGTAGTATCGATATATTCGGACGCAAGTCGGCGGCCCGGCTTCCTCAATTCACCAGAATAAAGCTGGACTACGTCACACAATCTGCAACGCACTGAGACCCGTTCTGCCCATGAACGGCAATATAGACACTTCCAGAGCGGTATACGGTATCATATTTGTAGTGTGCAGGGCACAAGTCAGCTCCATGGTGAGGGTGTCCAGGGCGCCGCCCGTAGATGCTTCTACTGTCTATTATAGTGCTTACATAGGCTTACACTACCGGCCCCACCGGGCGGTGAGCTTCCGTAGTGGCTGGCTCCTGCGCAGAGTAAATTGGTCAGTTTCATTTCCCGGACAGAACGTTTCTTAGAATAGTAAAAGCAACTCGGTACATTTCTACAGTGAAGGGATTGGGCGGAGCGCGTTTTCGCATGTGAAGGCATTGGCCGGATCGACACCTCCCCCCCCCCTCCCCCCACCGCGGCGCACGACTGTACAGTCTCTCGACCGTAAATTACGAGGGATAGCTCTCACGAGGCGCATGACTACTTTTCAACGACAACTGTAGGGTCCAGTACAGTGAGAGTGGGTTTCCCTTTTCCTGTGGAGCAATACATCCAGGAAATATGTAGAGTGTAGAGTATAAGTGGCGAGGGGGTGAGTTGAAAGGTGACGGTTCAAGGCGGTGACGCGAGGTCATGCAAGGTTTACGTGTCAGGTCGGGCAGTACAGTAGAAAAGAAGGAAATACAGAGTACCCTTACTGTATGTTTAGTGTTCCATAGGGCGGTTGCAGGGTGATATTTTGTTGGATGAGGATTTTGTGGACGATAGTGGACGATAGTGCGAGAGTACTTTGGTAGTGGGGTGCGGCACTTGGCAAAAACGGAAAAAAGTGGTTTTGAGCAAAATCTTGTGCACAAGAAGAATGTAATGTTGCAGTGATAGGGAGACGACGGTACGGCACACACCGGATACCCTTGAATGGTTACCCTTCGGTACTGCAGCACTGTACTGCAGTACTGTACTGTGCGTAATGCTGTACCCATACAGCACACGTGTGAGCGGATACTCACACGTGTGCGGGCGCCCTATCGTATCTTACACGTGTACATAGCCCCTCCACGGTATTTAACACCGTCGTCGCTCCTTCCCTTAGTAAACATGACTAAGGTCTTGACTGTGTCTCTCCTACCCTTGGGTACACGCTCCCAGCGCTGGTTGACGTGTACGTCGCGAAAGCGGGCGGTGTGTGCCTCTCAGCAGAGCGGGGCAAAGCCGCTGCCCCGCATATGTACGATATGAACGTGTCCATATGTACACGTTGCCGACGTTGCATGCCCAGGCGTGTGCGGCTGCGCGCGGCAGCGGCGGAGGGGCGGGGAGCGGGGGGGAGGGGGGTTGCCGCGCCGCACGGCGGCGGGTGCGCTGCGTGCGTTGTGCGTGACGGGCGTGTCGTGCGCGCGGTCTCGCGTTTCCAAACCGAAAATAGGCCTCCGCCGCGCGACCCGCGCGGACCTCCCCCTCGCGCCCTCGCCATTGGCCTCGCGCTT